>NW_023590247.1:0-71733 GCF_901709675.1 Syngnathus acus
TTGAATTAGTGGGAGCACTGAGTTTGTTTCTCAGAAACGAGCCGGTCCCATCTAGACGTAATCGGAGACAATGACACCCGAAGTGATTAAGGTTTGTCTTTTATTGCAGGATGCTTGGTCTCCATGTGTTGAAGGAGTTTTGAATGCTTCATTGCCTGGTTAGTTAGCCTGTCGCCACATATTAGCGTTGCGGGCTCGACTGGGGAAACATGTCACGTGACCGGGACGAGTGTCTTGACCTGAATTAATTGATCGTCGATAATTTTTTTTTTTTTCTGTGCGGTTTGGCGGCCCGGTACCAAGTGACCCACGGACCGGTACCGGTCCGCGGCCCGGTGGTTGGGGACCACTGCACTAAAGTTAAAATTTGCAAATCAAGTGGTAAATAAATGCAACTTGCTTCTAGAAGATAAAGGAAAGATTAGAATGTGCTGTCCTCGTGTGCGTGGGAGGGACCAGCTCGTGATCGACCGCAGGAAATGGCCAGCCTGTGACGAATCATTGGTGCTGGGACCTACCTTTCGCGCGCGAGAGCTGTGCATGTGTGTGCGTATGTGTTAAAATGATGAAATTGGCTAAACTTTTAGTGTACAGAAATTTGCTAGACTGTGGTCTATCCAATTTGCACCGCAGAACAGAAACGATTCTGAAAGGTGAAAATGAGAGGAAAAGAGAGTAATCTGTTTGCGAGCAGAAACTGATCCACACTAGTGCATGTTAGTGTCGAGCCCTCATGAGAAAAAAAAAAAACAGAGAAAGAAAGAATAGATGCCCATATGACAGCAAAACATGCTTTCGGGAATTGGAAGAAGCAAAATTGTGAATTTAAGACATTGCAATGCTACTTTTAATAGGAATAATTGATTGGTGGTGTTATAAAATTATACAAACCTTTATATGTGAGCTAAATCTGAGATTGAGTTCTTTAAATTTAAAAACATCGAAAAAATTCTGATTAATTTGCCAGTAGTTTTTTTGTGTTGAGTTTTTTTTGGATTGGTGGATTGTTCTATCAGGAACCTTGAGTTGAAAATGGTGTATGAATGTTGTGTGGGGGGCTTGGATAAATTGGGACCAATGTGATGGAAAGACTCCTTTTTGGAGACTGTGTGTGAGATGCAAATGAGCATTGATGAATGATTGCCTGAATGAAAGGAAAATACAGGTTAAATGGTTGAAGTTGTTGGAGACTACTATGGAAAGTTAGTAGAGCGACTTTGAAGAAAGAGTGATTTTGAGTAAGTTAAATGCTAAGGAAAAAAAAAAAGAAAAAGAAAGGTTGCTTTTGGATTGATAATTAACTAGCGGATAAAACTGGAGAACCAGTAACACATGCAGAAGATGTGTGAACTGGGAAATTGAGAAGCGTTTTGGAAAGAAAGTCAAATTAAATGATGATGGAATCATATGTAGTAAAGAACACATTCTCCCAAAAAGTTTGTCAAGGTGTGAGGCATGGGCGTTGCCAAGCCTCAGAAGGAGGGAGTGAGTAGGACAGATAGTGGAATACAACGCTTTACGACATATGGATTTTCTAATACATTTGGTGTCATACTGTGGTAAATCTTTATTCTGGTATCATGCAATGTATATCTCACTAGTAAGCCTAAGTGTGACCGGGTCATGTTTCGGGTCAGGTTCGTGCGGGATCGTTTGGGCCTTGGTCCATGAACGTAGACTCATTGGCATGAGACACATCTGGTTTCCATTAAAAACTGACAAGATATGCACCGTGTAGAGTTGGGGAGGCTGACTGTGGGGTCATAGATCATCCAACAGCCCCGTGTGCACGCACCCGAGTGAGGAAAGGGGGGCTAACTCATAAATAATGAGGAGATATTGGGAGTAATCTGTTGGTCCTTTCTTTAAGACCCTTTAAATGGTTTCCTGGTGTAGATAGGTGAGCAACACGAGAGATTTAGAGGTTCAAAAGAAAGACAGTTAAAAGAAAACAACATTATTGATTTGGACAATTGCAGGCTAACAGGAGCATGAGAAAGAAGAGCTAAGAAGCGGGATCCAATTTGATACGGGAGATTGGAAATTCACAGCACCATATTCTAAGTCACATTTTTGAGCAAGCATGACACAGGTTTGAGAAGTCAAGACATAGATCAGGGCTAGATGTGGAACGCAGACCTCGTTGAGTTAATTTTGAATAATGATACTGAAGACAATGTACTGTCCCATTAAATTGGAACTATAGACGAAACGTAGCTCTAAATAGGATGAGTTGCAGGACTTACAATATAATAACGAGATCGTTGTTACTAGGAGACTTTGAAGTTTAGTAAACAAACGTTACTAGCGAATTGACGGCAGCAGCTACATTTGGTTACAAGTTTGATGTCCCAGTCTGTCACTCTCAGTGCCAGGATCCCTGAAACTCGATCCCGAGACTCCGCCTGCAGCCGTGGACGACTACAAAACGGTGACTGGCTTTGAGGCACCTTTGACCTTTGGCAAGGACAACCGAAAGGACTGGTTGTTGTGCTTGGAGGGGGCAAGTACACGCCGGAGGAAAGACGACATCCTCGGGAACGAGAAAAGAAAGTGAGAAGCGGAGGAACTCACAATGATGAAAATGGACTCATTTGAACAATGGACTCATTCGAGAGTGATGGATGGGTTGGCTCTGAAGCAACAACAAAAGAACACCAACTTGAGAGTGTGAGGTGCTGCAAAAGAAGTGTCCGACGGCCAAATCGCACTCCTTGCTGTGGCGTTACCAAACTTGGTGGAGCTTGGGTCAAAGTGGAAGGGAGCTTCATTGTGCACTGGGTTTGACAGAACTGAGGAGAAGAGAAAAGCATCATAATCGGAGACTGAACAGATTTGGATAGAACAAATAGGCTAAAACGGTAGGAAACAAGAGCAAGATCTGATATTTTGGCTCGTCAGGCTTAAGAAGTAGAGGTCGAGTTATATAAATTTTAGAATAGGACATTTGGACTAAAGTGAATTCAGTCAAGAGGAAGCTAGGTTGCTCAATGTACCTACTCAATAAAATAGTAAGTTCGTTGCACCACAGTGGAGGTTGGGTGGTCAGAAAGTTGGATACGTTCAATTTTTGACTTTCACACAATCATGCATAGGAGTCGTACAAGGCGACAGTTAACAAGACAATGACTGCAATAGGGGTCACTTACGACTGCACCGACATGGAAAAGTAGAATCAAGGTAGTTGAGTAAGGGATTATATGCTAAACAGTCCGCTATACAGTTACCAATAGGAGGTTCTATCAAAAGAAGCTACATGAGAGATGTATAGAATCCCTTTGTCTGTGTGTTCTGTGTTCGTGCGTAATCTCTGTAAAGTTGTGTCAGGCTGTTGTCGTTCGTCTGAGCTTTGTGTGCGCGCTCGGTGTGTGTCAGCATTTATGTGCACACCCTGTGTGGGTGCGGTCGTGTGAGGAGGAAGACCAGCTGACCATCAAAGAGAATTCACCACGATACCATTAAGTTAAAATTTTCTCAAGCTTTTCAAACTTTTGCTTGAAGCAATGGGAAGATGATTGAAAAGTGCGGAGAATCTCCTTTAAAACAGGAGGCAATAAATGGGAAAGCCCCTGTCATGAATGGTCTTTGGTTAGGAAGAATCATTAGGAAGTGCTCAAGCTCTTCCCACAAACACTCGTATCTGCCCCGTTCAAAAGGGCAATAAAATTGACTGCAAGAGTTGCAAAAAGCAGACGAAGAACATTCCTTGGCGGATAGCATGAACAGAGCACTCAAACTGACAGATGTGTCAAATGCAAATTTACTGCCGCCTGATCTGCCATCCTCACAGGTCGACAACCCCATCAAGCCAGGAGACTGAGACGACATAAAGGTCGTCAAAAAGAACAAACTGGGCCAGCCATGGTGGGAGGGACCATTCCAAGTTTAGCTGACTTCCCCCACCGCAGTGAAAATCGCTGAACGGCCCAGCTGGATTCACCTCAGCCACTGCAAGCTACAGGGAGTGCTAGACCCCTCATTTCGGGGTGGTGGCGAAGTCTGCGAACAACGATCCCGACTCCGCTAGGCGGGGTTATGTCTCGGTGTCCCTGTCTTCCTAGTAGCAACGGGGCTCCAGATGCCAGGTGGATCCTCTGCTGCGTTGTGGTTGGAGCGTGCTATGGTCTATGGACACGTCTGAACAGACCAAGTGACAATGTTGACCGTGGAAAACGATGGTCACACGATGAGAACTTTGAGGACTGGTCATGAGACCCCAGAAACCCATACAAAACTAACACTTGGTAAAGGTTGTAAAGGTCACTGTGAGAGCACACACACAGGAGGGATGTTATGTGTGTGTTTGAAAACTCCCTGTTAGAAAAATGTATATATATATGTTATCATGCGTTCTCTAATCAATGCTTTACCGCAATATTACTGCAATATATGCTTGCTGTTTTGCCTTGCTGTTTTTATGATGTACCACAGAAGAGAAAAGGTACGGCTGGGCCAGGAGAGAGGTTACAGCTGGGTCAGACAGGACGCAGCTGATAACTCAGCAAAAAGAAGACATCTACCGAGACAGTTCCTTCTTAACAAAGACCGCTTTGTTAGACAACATGCCTCATTGCTGTCTTGCACTTCAGATGAACCTACAAGTGACCATCAAAGTCTGGGTTTTCCAAGCTATCTTGATCGTTAGATTATGTTTGTGCGTATCCAGTAATTAATAACCTAGCTTGTCTCATCCTACACAAGGTCGTAAAACCTCCCTTGCTAGAGCTCAAGGACTTTCTCTTCTCAACTCAAACTCCTTTTTCTCACGTTCTTATTATTTTGCTTACGAGGCAAAGCCCACGTGCTCCCCCCCCTTCCTTTAGGGGCTTTCGTCTCATAATTGTGGGCAGGGCAAATCCAAATAAAAAGAGCGGGAGTGTACACAGATATTTAGTGTTGTGAGATTGTTGTAAACTATCTGTACTGCACTCCTCGCGAGAAAAGACTTGATATTCTGTCTCACTTGTGGTTTGTTTGCTGATGCTCTTCTCTTAATAGTTGTTCAGTCAGCGATTTAAACCTGACACTCCCCTTACTCCACACAAGTTCACTTGGAGGCCAGAGCAATGAATGTCACTGAAGCGAAATGTATGGCATCCATGGGAGGAGTTGCATATCAACACTGTGCTGTCACAGTCAGTGACGCTACCCCTACCGCCCTGGACTTGCAGAAATGAATCTGTGATCGAACTCTTTTGGATTAATCCCAATGTGACTGTTGGAGGACGACAGATGCCACAAGTGGCCTAAACCAAAAGGCTACCTGGAATGGACTACACGTGTTTCATCCAAGAAAACAAGACCCACAAATGCATTAACGACAACTGCTCTCCAGGAGGAAAATGGATGGGAGCTTTGGACATCACCACTGTGTGCCAGGATGGGAGAGCCCTTTCAAGGCGTAAGGGCTCTCCTACCAACATGGCTACACCGTCGGACTTCATTCAGAACGGATCGTGGCTTTATTTTTATTTTTTTATTGATAGCATTCTGGTCGCCTAAGGCAGAGGGACCGTGTGAGACTTTTCCTGCACTTAAACATCTGCCGCAGGTTTTTAAATCACACACTAAGTTTGAACTGGAGTATTGAGGAAAAACCTCATCTTCGCTGGACGTTATTGCTATCATTGTTTGTTGTTTTTGTCATGTTTCACCCTACACGATCCCCAACCCGTCCGCTGTCATCTCTGTTTTTTTATCGATCTTTTTTTATTAGTGTTTTTCTTATTTTTACTATTCTTCTTTATATTTTCGTGCTTGTGTTTGTTGATTGGGGTGGCATAATCATATGATAAAACAGGAGGGATATGTCAGGGTTTTCCAAACTATCTTGATCGTATGATTATGTTGGAATGTAACCTGTAATAAATAACCTAGCCTGTCCCATCCTACACAATGTCGTAAAACACCCCTTGCTATGTTTTGACTAGAGGTCAAGGGCTTTCTCTATCCAGTCCACTCTCACCCCCACCCTGTTTCTCTTAATAAAAATGCTCATGCAGGAGGCCAGAGTCAGACCTCCATTCGATCATCGCTGTACGCACAGCGACAAATGGACTCTCCACCTGCAGGTGTCTAAAAGGGCAAACCGTCTCCCGTGTGGTTCTTGCAAAATAAGTTAGAGTGAGCACCACTCTAACACCATTTTAAGTGAGACACGGTCCGTTAGAAAAGTGTGACCGGACGGTAACCTGTAGCATGTTGACAGAGCAATAAAGAAAGACCAACTGCTTTAAACTTCCATTATGTACAGTCGGGAACAGAACATAATGTAACATGGTGGCAGCGGTGTACACACCAAAATGAGCCGTGCTTTAATTTACCTACCTTAGTTAACGCAACGGAACGTTAGCACTAGCTGGTTAGCTGACGGGGATGGAAGGGCTAAAACCACCAGGAACGTTGGCGGTGGATTCCACCAACTTGGCAAAGTCATGGAGGAGTTGGAAAGAGGAGTTCGAACTTCACATGGACCTCACTATGCCAATGGCGGACGAGACGACGAAAGTGAAGCTGTTCAGCTACCTCATCGGAGAAAAGGGCAGAGAAGTGTGGACAACTTTGGCGAGTGCGAACCGCTCTGCAAGGACCACAGTCAGTTTGACGAATACTGCAATCCGATGACAAATGAGACAGTGGAGAGGTACCGATTCTTTACGAGAAATCAAGGATTGGATGAAAATGTGGATAGCTATGTAACGGACTTGAAAGTACTGGCTAGCACCTGCAATTTTGGAACCATTAGAGACTCTTTGAAAAGGGATCGTGTAGTGTGCGGTACAAACAGCTCAGCGCTGAGGGAGAGATTACTCAGGGAGGAAAAGCTGACGCTGGAGTCATGTCTGAACATCTGCAGATCCACGGAGCTATCGAGGGAGAATAGTAAGACACTTCAAGGACTGACAGTGGAGGAAGTACACGCAGTGAAGCAGACGGATCTGACACAGAGGGAGAACGGGATTCACTGCAAGTTCTGTGGAAAAAACACATGAGCGTAGCAAAAAAAAGTGCCCGGCTTTTGGGAAAAAGTGTAAGAAGTGTGGGAAGGAAAACCATTTCGCAGCTCAGTGCAAATCAAGACTAGAGACCAGTTGGAAAACGAGGAGAGTCCGGAGGAGACAAGTGACAGTGACTCGTATGAGGATGTCAACTGTATAAGGGAGGAACAGGGAGTGAGCAAAAAGATGAATCACTCGAAAGACAGCCACAGTCAGAGCCAACAGCTCTTTGCAGGGATGAAAATCGGAGGAAAAGTCGTTGTATTCCAGATTGACTGTGGGGCCACTTGTAATGTCATCCCCATTGATCTTTTAAACCCAGACACACAGCTAGAGCACACCAAGAAAGTGCTAGTGATGTACGACAAGACAAAGCTGACTCCACTAGGTACGTGTAGGGTAAAAGTCAGAAATCCCAGAAACAATAAACTGTACAGATTAGAGTTCCAAGTAGTGGATCAGAACAGCAGAACCCCTTTACTAGGCAGAAAAGCCAGTGAAGCCATGAAACTCATAAAAGTGCAATATGAGAACATTCTGGCTATTGACAGCATAGTGAAGAAGGAGCCAAGCGCAGTGACAAATGGAGGTCACATGACCATGGACAAAATAATGGATGAGTTTAAGGATGTGTTCACCGGTGTGGGCTGCATGGAGGGTGACTATAGGATAGAGATAGATGACAGAGTACCGCCAGTGAAACTGCCGAAACGCAGAGTGCCTGTAGCCATGATGACACCTCTGCAAGACGAACTCAAAGACCTAGAGAGAAGACGGATAATTGCACCAGTGGAACGCAGCACTGACTGGATCACTGGCATGGTAGCAGTGAAAAAGCCTAGTGGGAGGCTCCGGATCTGTATAGACCCAAAACCTCTGAATAGAGCACTAAAAAGAAGTCACTATCCACTCCCAACCATTGATGACATACTGCCGGAGATGTCCAAGGCAAAAGTATTCACAGTCTGTGACGTAAAGCAAGGCTTCTGGCATGTGAAACTAGAAGAAGAGTCGAGTTACCTTACCACATTCGCCACCCCATCTGGCCGCTTCCGATGGCTAAGAATGCCAATGGGAACAAGCCCAGCGCCGGAAGTGTTCCAGAGAAAGCTCATGCAGGCCCTGGAGGGCCTCCCTGGAGTCTACATCATAGCGGATGATGTACTAATCACAGGGGAAGGAGCAACACAAGAGGAGGCGGAAAAGGACCATGACGAGAAGGTCAGACACTTCCTAACCAGGTGCAGAGCGCAACATCAAGCTGAATGCAGACAAATTCCAGCTTAGACAAAAAGAGGTACCCTACATAGATCATCTCCTCACAGCCGAGGGACTGAGGATCAACCCTGAGAAAGTACGGGCAATCAGAGACATGCCAAAACCCACCGATGTGAAAGGTGTACAGGGAATAGTAGGGATGGTCAATTATCTCTCTAAATTCTATGATCATCTTTCTGATGACTGTGAGGTTCTGAGACAACTCACACGTAAGGAGAATAGGTGGGAATCAGGGCTGTGGACTCGGTCGGATTTTTGCACCGAGTCCGAGTCCGAGTCTGAGTCCGGCCTCTTGACCACGAGTCCGAGTCCGTCTGTCCATTTTTTTCTGTTAATTCATGTGACTGCTTAGTCTTTATTCAAGGCTAATTTAGATCAAAATCTAAATAATTACAACAGTTTTGTGATGGCTTTGTCTTTATTAAACATATAAACGAATACAATAAACAGATACTTTCAAGTTTTAATCATTAATTACACCATTATAGCTCAGACATTTATCTAAACACAAATAATTTGTGACGACCCCACAACTATCGAAACACATCAATGATATAAGCTGGGTGACATAATCGTCCTTGACATTGGTACATAATGTAAACATTAGCCTAAGTGCAACTCAACGTGGCCGCATTGATCGTAACTTACGCTCCGTTTCCCCCCAAATCTAGAGGCAAAACATTGTTCTCTCGCTACTTCCGGGTTCTTCCATCTTGGCTGCGCGCGGGGCATTGTGGGTCTTGTACGTGCACGCACGCACGCAGGCAGGCAGGCAGGCGCGGGCGCGCACGCAACAACTAAATTTGTCTTCATAACAAGCAAGCAGGGCTGTGGACAGTATTCCTAGGCGCATTCTCAGCAGCAGGATGAAAATAAAATTCAACAACGTCACTGAGGCATATTTTAACGAACTCCACTTCATTGTATGGCTTTTTAGCTCGTGCAATGTTCCAAGCCAGTTGAAACAATGCAAGTGTGACAGTCTCTGAGTGCTTCGTAATTTTTTTGAAAAACTGTACTTATTTTTCTGCCTGACTTTTCAAAGTCTCCAAACTTGTGCTTGCGAAATTCAGTCCCTTTTGCAAAGTCCTTATCGATATTGGCATGAAGTGAGCTGAAGTGGCGCTGACCATTTGAAGCTTTTAAATGCGCCAATGACGTCCGACATATCAGGCAGAATGGCTTGCCATAGCGTTCAACAAAAAACAACTTTAACTCTGTTAAAAACGTCCTGTGTTCATCGTCATATATTCGTTTAGCTGTTCATTTTTTCCTTGCCATTTTGGCAAGCGTCTTGTCAGCTTTTCTGGACCTAATGGGCCCCCGTAGTCACAGTCGCCATTCATTAAAAAGCCAGCAAAACCAATCGCTCTGTTTGTCCCTCCTCCTTTGCGGGATTTCCCCTCACGCGCATGCGCGTTTGACCAAAAACCATATTGAACTCAAGCGAAGCAAATACGCACGAAAAATAAACACAAATGTTGATATGAACGTAAAAGAGCCGCATGAAACCAGCCAAAGAGCCGCATGCTCCGAGTCCGAGTCCGGCAAAAAATGACCGAGTCCGACCGAGTCCGAGTCCCCGAGTCCGAGTCCACAGCCCTGGTGGGAATGGACAGACACCCAAGAAAGAGCGTTTCACAGACTGAAAGACGAAATTTCCAGAGCACCAGTTCTCCAGTACTACAACAAGGAAGAGGAATTGACACTCCAGTGTGACGCGTCAGACACCGGGCTGGGAGCCGCCCTGACACAGAAAGGTAAACCAATTGCATTTGGTAGCAGGGCACTCACATTGACTGAAAAGGGCTATGCTCAAATAGGAAAAGAATGTCTGGCCATAGTGTTTGGAATGGAAAGGTTTCATCAGTATACTTACGGAAGAGAAGTCACATACAGAGTGATCACAAACCCTTAGACTCTAAGGCTTAGAGAATATCCACAGAAAACCACTACTTAGTGCGCCAAAGAGACTGCAGCGAATGCTACTCAGATTGCAACAGTACGACATTACGGTGACATATGTTCCAGGCAGGGAGTAGAGCATACTTACCAGAGAACACCAAGGGAGAGTGTGAGACGGACATAGAGACTGTGAACATGGTCAGCTACCTACCCATTTCAGAAGAGAGGCTGGGTGCCATAAGGGCTGCAACCAAAGAGGACACAAAACTACAGAGTGTGGCAAACAGAATACTGCAGGGGTGGCCCAAGAGGAAAAATGACTTACCGAATGGCATACGGCACTACCACGACTTCCAAGATGAACTGAGTTTCCAGGATGGCATGGTGTTCCGGGGAGACAGAGTTGTGATACCAGATGCTCTCAGGGTGGACATGGCACACAGAATTCACTCCTCACACCTGGGTGTGGAGGGATGTTTGAGGAGAGCGCGAGAGTGTCTGTATTGGCTGGGGATGAACGAGGAGATCAAGACCTTCATCTCCAAATGCGACCTCTGCAGGTCGGTGACCACAAAACAACAGAAAGAGACACTACATCCACATGACATGGCCAGCAGACCCTGGGCCAAGGTAGGAGCAGATCTGTTCTCTTTCCACAACAAAGACTATCTAATGACAGTGGATTATTATTCAAATTTCTGGGAGGTAGATTACTTGACACCAAGAGCAATACCATTATCAGAAAACTGAAGGCTCACTTTGCCCGACAGGGAATACCTGACACTGTTGTTTCAGATAACGGACCCCAATTTGCATCCCTGGAGTTCCAGCGCTTCAGCCAGAAGTGGGGCTTTGAACATAGGACATCGTTGCCGGGTTACCCACAGAGCAATGGGAAGGCAGAATCAGCAGTAAAGACCGCCAAGCGACTGATGCTGAAGGCTGCAGCAGCTTGACAGGATCCTTATTTAGCCATGCTAGATCATCGAAACACACCAAGCCAGGGTCTCAATTTTTTTAGCAAAAATGCTAGATCTGTCGCCAGCTTCTGCTCTTCGGACATCGAGCTTTTGACTGTTAACTGTAGACCCTTCTACCTGCCCAGAGAGTTTACTGTTGTTAGCATCACGGCTGTGTACGTGCCTCCTAGCGCTAACACTAAAGAGGCCATGAGGGTTCTCTATCGGACGATCAGTGAGCTGCAATCCACGCACACAGAGGGGGTTTTCATCATTGCTGGGGACTTCAACCAGGCTAGCATGAAGACTATTCTCCCTCATTTTTACCAACACGTGGATTTTCCAACTCGGGGAGAGAACACTCTGGACTTGGTTTACACCAATATAAAGGATGCATTCAGAGCAGCCCCCCGCCCCCACCTCGGCTCTTCAGACCACCTATCTGTTATGCTAACCCCTGCATACAGGCCCCTGCTGATCAGAGCAAAACCCACAGTGAAGCAGGTGAGGGTGTGGTCTGAGGGGGCCATGGAGGCACTCCAGGACTGCTTTGAGTGCTCTGACTGGGACATGTTCAAATCAGCAGCAACATATGACAATCAGATCAACATTGATGAGTACGCCATGACTGTGTCAGCCTACATCAACAAATGCTCCGAGGACGTCAGCACCACTAAGAACATCATCACCCGAGCCAACCAACGACCCTGGATGACTGAGGATGTACGTCATATGCTACGAGCACGGAACTCAGCCTTCAAGTCTGGCGACAAGGAGGCACTGAGGACAGCGAGAGCCAACTTGAACCGTGCCATCAGGCTAGCGAAGCGAAGCCACAGTCGGAAAATTCAGGATTTTTTCCACGACGCCAATAACACCAGGAGTATGTGGCAAGGCATACGGGCGATCACGGACTACAACTCACCCTCCCCCCCGGTGGGTGAGGTTGATGCTGACTTCCTAAATGGTCTAAATAACTTCTTTGGGCGTTTTGAGGCACTAAACAGCACTCCGGCAGTTAAAACTGTTCCCCACCAGGAAGAGGAGGTCCTCTGCCTTGACTCAGCCGACGTGTGGAAGACTCTGAGAAGAGTCAACCCACGTAAGGCCCCAGGCCCCGACAACATACCTGGGCGGGTGTTCAAGGAATGTGCAGGCCAGCTGGCTGGTGTCATCACAGACATTTTTAACATCTCGCTGGACCAAGCCAAAGTGCCAGTGTGCTTCAAGGCTGCCTCCATCATTCCGGTGCCGAAGAAACCTCAAATCACCTCATGGAATGACTACAGACCTGTGGCACTGACTCCCATCATGATGAAGTGCTTCGAAAGGCTGCTCAAAGATCACATCGTCTCCAGACTCCCCCCAACATTCGATCCGTTCCAGTTTGCCTACCGGCAGAACCGCTCCACTGAGGATGCCATCTCCTCCGTTCTTCACCTGAGCCTGGCTCACCTGGAGGAGAGGAACACCCACGTGCGGTTGCTGTTCCTGGACTTCAGCTCAGCGTTTAATACCATCATTCCACAACATCTGGTGGAAAAACTGGAACACCTGGGCTTCAGCACCCCCCTTCGGAACTGGCTGCTAGACTTCCTCACCAACAGACCTCAGTCAGTCCGGGTCGGACAGAACACCTCCGATGTCATCACCCTCAGCACAGGCTCCCCTCAGGGCTGCGTCCTGAGCCCCCTGCTGTTCACCCTGATGACACACGACTGCGCCCCCAGGTTCACCACCAATCACATCGTGAAGTTTGCAGACGACACAACGGTGGTGGGCCTCATCAGGGACAACAACGACCTGGACTACAGAGAGGAGGTGGAGCAGTTGGTGGGCTGGTGCAGAGAAAATAGCCTGATCCTGAATGTGGAGAAGACGAAGGAGATCATCGTCGACTTCAGGAAGAACCAGCCTCACCACGCTCCACTGATCATCAACAGCTCAGCTGTGGAGGTGGTCAGCAGCACTAAATTCCTGGGAGTCCACATCACAGACGACCTCACCTGGACTGTGAACACCACAACACTGGTCAAGAGGGCACAGAAGCGCTTGTACTTCCTGCGGAGGATGAGGAGAGCCCACCTGCCCCCACCCATCATGAGGACGTTCTACCGAAGCACCATAGAGAGCATTCTGACAAGCTGTCTCTCGGTGTGGTGTGGAGGTTGCAGCGCCTCCGATTGGAAGAACCTGAGGAGAGTGGTGAGGACAGCAGAGAGGATCATCGGGGCTCCTCTTCCCTCCATTCAGGACTTGTCATCCCAGCGCTGCGTGTCCCGAGCCCGAAATATTATCAGTGACCCATCACACCCCCACCATGGACTGTTCTCCCTGCTGCCCTCTGGGAAGAGGTTTCGCAGCATCCGCTGCAGGTCCACCAGGTTCTGCAATAGTTTTTTCCCTGCTGTCGTCAGACTGCTGAACATTCAAACGTAGCATTCCTCTGCACACTTGTAAATACTGTTTTTGTCTCCTGCACTGTTCACATACTTTATCACTGCTGCACTTTGTACTTTATAATTATCTTATTTCATATTTTTATATAGAATGTCACTTTTTTTAACCAGCCGAAATACCTCTACATTGCTGAAAGCCGTATGCAACGAAATTTCGTTTTGTACACACCTAGTGTTGACAAAATGACAATAAAGTTCTGTCTAAGTCTAAGTCTAAGTCAACACAAGCCCAGCACAGAGACTGCTGAGCAGGAGGACCAGGACTCTGCTTCCCATAAAGGACACGCTGCTGGAACCTGAGGTAACACATAACGACCAGGGACTGAAAAACAACAGAGAGAGACAAGAAGAATACTACAACCGCACGGCGAAGGACATGGACACTCTTACAAATGGCGACAGTGTAAGAGTACAGCCCTGTGACACACACAGGGACTGGAGACCGGGGAAGGTGGTTCAGCAAGTGAGCCACAGATCGTATGAGGTGGAGTTGGACTCAGGCGGGGTCCTGAGGAGGAATCGTCGCCACCTCAGACGCAGTCGCACAGGATGTTCTCCAACACAAGAGGCACCCACACAAACACCCACGGAGGGGGCCACATCATCGGATACCCCACCAAGGGAACAAGGGTCACACACCAGATCGGGTCGGCAAGCTATCAGACCCCACTACCTGAAAGACTATACAGTATGAGAAAAAAAAAGAAAAAAAGTGTTTTATACATTGGAAATGTTGTGGTTACACTCCTGAAATGTAATGTGTTTTGAACTGTGAGCCTAGTATTGGTTGTGTTTCTATAGATGTGTTCTTTTAGGCTTGTTGTTCCACTTAATGCCCTACATTCAAAGGGAAAACCTTAACTTGAAAAAAGAAAAAGAAAGATGTAACAATAGGATTGTTTATTTGTGAGCATTGTGTTCCATGGGGACCACTTTAAGTGAGACACGGTCCGTTAGAAAAGTGTGACCGGACGGTAACCTGTAGCGTGTTGACAGAGCAATAAAGAAAGACGTTTAAGTAAGCAAGAACAACTGCTTTAAACTTACATTATGTACAGTCAGAAACAGATACCACCTCCCTTTGATTTTCCGGTGAGCTCCGCGCTGCGATCTGCACGCATTAGCCGAAACCCAGCTAACTCCACGGCATGGTGGGGGGTGCGTCCGTCAAGCCACGTCGCAACGAAGCACAGCGCGGTGGATCTGCTCAAGTCCGTGTTCCTTGAAGTGAGGAGCAGGACTGCTTGTGCAATTGATGGTGGTGGTTATTGATTTTTATTCAAAAACAATATTTTTTGCCAAATTACAATGGACTAACGTGCCCGTTCAAATGGGTACCACCAGAAATGAAACTGCATTGATAAACGAGGGCTTAAATGTGATTGTCTGTCTGCACTCGGCATAATTTCTCTGTTTATGTGAACATGTTCACATATATGTCGGTATGAATTATGTGAACGTATGACTGCTGCACGGAGTATGATATCGGCGGCTATCCGTTGCAATATTGATATTTTCACAGAAAGAATGCTCCGCTTTCGCAGAGCATAAAAAAAAAAATTGAAATAGACTCTTGTTCCTCCCCATGGAAATCTTTAGTAAAAGGCGAAAGATTTATTCGATCTGAAGAGAAACGAGTGATCTGAAAATCTGAGTCAAAACGGGCCACCCCACTGCTGGTCTCACCAAATTCACAGGCGGTCTCACACTCAAATTGCAGCAACCATTCCTTCTAATACAAACAATAGACGTTCATAGATTTACTATACTTAGAAGGACTCAACCTAAATAGAAGGTTTAAACGAGTATTTTGTGTTCATTAATGTCTCACTTACTTTAAACCTTGTTGGCGCACAGCATTGTAGGTACTGGATCGAACACTGACGGCGCTCGTTCTTTCAAACAGCGTCACCTATCGATTGGGCGTCTATTTTGAGTATTGAAGGTAAAAACAGTTGTATGTCTTGGTACGTGTACTTTTGGTATGAGAGAACGGGAAATGATCCCATCTCTGTGTTTTATTTGAAAATGTGAAATTTCATTATTTTATTCAACACAAATCGAGAAACAAAATACGATCGTAATTTCCCAAATTATTTCTCAAATTTCGGAAATGCTCTATATCTCTCTTGTGTCGCAAATAATTGAGGCTTTTGACGTTGCTGGCATTGTTTGGAGTGTAATTCACCTCCACTGCGATGGTGGCGTTCGATATTTGACATTTGAATATAAATCTGTCATTTTACTTTAGGAAGTAAAAGTTGTTTTCTAGAAATCCATACTTTTGATGTATGAGGAACAACAATCAGGCGCATTCTTCAAAAAGACAGACCTACAGCCGACAAAAAGGTTTTGATACGTTCATATCATGTAACGAGTCAGGAACGTAGTAATTACATATTATTTTGCATTGACTAATTTGGTTAATACAGTTTAGCAAGCAAATGCACATTTCCAGAGTACAGTTAATAACATGCTCAAAAGCGTTCAGTGTGTCACAGCATCGCAGACCTAAACTCCATGTGCGTACTACTGCGCGTGATTTTTGTTTTAATCAGACAGACCAGGGGAGAGCGCGAACGCAGTCCACCACTGTTGTGTTTATACGGAGTAGAGATGAACGCTAATGCAACTTCTTTTTTCAGCAACTTTTAATTTTCTCCCCACTCGTGTCTCACATAGCAGTACAATGCCCCTGGCGCACCACAGAGCCCCCAACTGTCAACATTATGCGAGACCTCCAATAACACACTATATAATATTATAGTTTCAACATACGATAATACCACATCTCCCTTTTTCCAGAGATCATAGGGTAGACTGCCTTTGTTTCGTCAGACCTTAGAGGATTATTCTGCCTCTTGTGTAGAAAGGTCTGTTCCTAACCTTTGCCAAGTTTCAGGGCACCCTGATGGCATGAGTGACTCTTTTGGGTTGTGTCGCTCTTGTATGCATGTCCTGCAGTTCAGTATTATTTCGTTCACTTGCTGGCTGAGTCCCGGCCACCACACAGATTGACGTGCACGTGCTTTACATTTCACGACACCTAAGTGTCCTTCGTGTAATTTGAATAGCACGTCGTTCCTCATTGCAGAAGGTATTACCAGTCGTGTAATTTAGCAGTAAGCCATCTTTCACTGTTAATGTAGCTCGCTCCGGCCAGTAGTTTTTCAGCGCTGGTTCCTGTTTTGCATGTGCTGGCCATCCTTCCATGCACATGGTCATGACACGCGAGCAGACACTGTCGGCTTTCAACTGCTCTTTCAGGTTTTCTGTATATGATGAGCTGACAGGTAGACTCTCAGTGACACAGTCACAAATATGTTTGTGCTCTCCATCAGCTCCTGGTCATCAGTGGACATGCGTGATTTTACAGGTGCACGTGAAAGTGTGTCCGCTGTCCAAAGCGACTTTCCTGGTACGTGCATGATGGAGTATGAGTAGCGCATCAGCCTCATCCTGAAACCCTGTGGCAAAAGATCCAGTGCTTGGGGTCCGAGCAGGCTGAGAAGGGGTTTATGGTCGGTCTCCAGGCAAAACTCCTTTCCGATGAGGAAATCCCGAAACCGTTCACAGGCCCATGTGAGGCCCATGTGAGGCCCAGAGCCTCCTTCTCCACCTGTGCGTATCGTTGCTCAGTTGGAGTGAGTGACCGTGATGTGTAAGCCACAGGCTTCCATCCTTCCCCCCATTTCTGGAGAATGACACCCCCCAACCCATACCATGATGCATCAGCAGATACTTTGGTGTCTCTGCCCGGGTCATACATAGCCAGCAACGGAGGAGAGGACAGAGCTTTCTTTAGGTCTTCAAACGCTGCTGCCTGGTCCACGTCCCAGACCCAGCAGTTTTTCTTTGAGAAGAGGTCACGGAGCTGTTTATCTTTTTCAGCTAGCTGGGGAATAAACCTTCCCAGCTGGTTGACCATGCCGAGAAAACTCCTTAATTCACTAGCATTTGTGGTCTCTGTCATGTCTGTGATGGCCTCTGTCTTTCTTGGGTCAGGGCGGATGCCTGCGGCTGTGATGATATGGCTCAGGAAGACTACTTCGCTCTTGGAGATTTCACACTTGTCCACAGTCAGTGTGATGCCTGCTTTTTCTAGTCTTTGTAGCACGCCATTAAGTCGAGTGTCATGCTCTTCCTGGTCCCGCCCCCACACCAACAAATCATCGATGTGACAAACCACACTGTTGAGCCCCTCTGTGATCTCCGCCATCCTGCACTGGAAATGTTTGGGCGCAGAAGCGATGCCAAATGGAAGGCGGTTAAAGTGGAACCGTCCGAAGGGCGTTATGAATGTAGTGTACTTGGCTGACTCCTCCGTTAATGGAATCTGCCAAAAGCCCAAGTTGGCATCCAACTTGCTGAACAGTTTTTCTCCAGTAAGCGTTCCCAGGCTTTGTTCCACAGATGGGAGAATGTATTTTCCACGGCACAGATACACATTCAAGCCGGTTAAATCCACACACAACCGCACCTTTCTTTTGTCCTTTTTGGGCAAGACCGCCATGCCGGCACACCAATCATTTGGCTCCTCCACCCGGCTGATGACGCCCAGAGCTCCCATGCGCTGCAGCTCTCTCTTGACTTCACCCACCAGAGGTAGTGGAATCCTCCTGGGGTTTTTTACTGAATATGGCACGGCACCTGGCTTGAGCTTTATGGTGTATGGTTGTTGTAGCTTACCCAGACCGCTGCGCAACTTGGGTTAACTTGCCTTGAGGGTCTCCTTGTCTATGCTGTCGACTCGGATAAGCAAGCCAAGGGCTTTAATGGCTGGCAACCCGAGCAATGGCGTGCTCAGGATTTGAACAACATAAACACAACATTCTCCATGGTCTGCTTGGCTCCTTTCCTCAGCTGCAGTCTGGTGAACCCTGACACGTCCAGTGGAATCCGTCCTGGACCCAACAAGGGTTTTTCTGGCTTTTTGAGAACAGGCTGCTTTGTGTTGGAAAATATGTTTTTAAACTCAGTCTGTGATACAGCAGTAACATCCGCACCAGTATCGAGTTTGAAGGTGACATTTTTGTCTATTAGGGTTATATCAGCAGTCCATGTATGGCTATCTGATGTCACTGAGCCCAGAAAGAGTAGTGACCTTTTTTTCCACACGTGTGGCACTTGGCATCGTTGGCAGGGCGCCACCACATTTGTAGCACTGGGAGCCTTTTTGGTTTATGTTGCTGAGTGGCTTAGCTCCATTACTTTTGAACTTATTGAATCTTGGCTTTTCTTTTTGCTTTCGGCCTTTACATACTCTGTCTACAGAGCAAACATCTGCTTTACCCCACTGATTAGCTCATCATGCAATGTCCCATAATTACAGTGTTCAGCTAATGCATACAGAGTGGTGACAAATGCATCAACAGTCTCATTTGTTTCCTGTTTTCGCATATTAAAGCGTGCTCGTTCATAAACAATGTTCTTTTTCACTATAAAGAACGAGTGGAAACCATCTCTCACTTTAATGTAGTCACGCTGGTCTGCTTCAGTGACCTTCAAGCCTCTCAAAACGTCATCTGCTTCGTCTCCCATACAGTATATCAAGGTATTCACCTGATTTTCTTCGGAGTTTGCTGTTAAGTTGCTTGCCTGACGGAATCGCTCATGACTCCTTATCCATTTTGTCCACTCGTGCGGCTTGGAAAAATCAAAGGGCTCCGGTGGTTGAATGCTAAACGTAGCGCTGGCTGTGTTAGCCATCATGCTAGCTCCTTCCCCACTCCGCTCGTCTTCTCCGTCACTCATTTGTCTTCCTCACCCGTCTCGTCCTTTCCCTCCGCGGTGGACGTTTCTCCATGTGGGTTACTGTTTCACAGCACTTCTGACACCATGTTGTGTTTATACGGAGTAGAGATGAAGGCTAATGCAACTTCTTTATTCAGCAACTTTTTATGTCCTCCCCACTCGTGTCTCACATAGCAGTACAATACCCTGGTGCACCACAGCGCCCCCAACTGTCAATAATTATGCGAGACCTCCAATAACACACTATATAACAGGGGTCTCAAACTCCAGTCCTCGGTGGCCGCATTACTACATGTTTTCCAAGTTTCCCTCGTTAAACACACGATTCAAATGATCAGTTCATCCTCACGTTCTGCAGGAGCCTGATAATTGAATCAGGTGTGTTTAACGAGGGAAACTTGGAAAACATGTAGGAATGCGGCCCCCGAGGACTGGAGTTTGAGACCCCTGCTATATAATATAGTTTCAACATATGATAATACCACAGCAGGGTTGAGAATCTTGCGCGGATCCGCGGATTTCCGTGTTTTTTTCCGTCGGGAATATCATTTTTGTGAATCGTGTAGATCCGTTGAGAAAATTGTTTTTATATGGGGGGGTTGGCAGCAGTATTGCGACAACAACTGAATTATTTTCGGCAGCATTTTGGCGCTACTTTCGTCACATCATTTGCCTACTCATTTGCCTGATTAGCAAAGGTTTTAGCCAGCATGCCGAAGGTTTTAGAGAAAAAAGACGAGGATCGTGCCAGGGAAATAGACAAGTCAAACGGGATCACGAACTGCTTCAGATGGGCATGGCTCGAGAGCAGCGTCATTTTACAACTCGGAACACAAAGACGCTTTTAAAGCAATGCGACAGTGAGCGTCCGGCGCGCTGCGGTTGCGCGATCGGAATATATTAAGCTCCCTGCGCACTTAGGTCCTCTTGAATATTGGAAAGTACATCAGGAGTTTAAAAATATTTTCTAAATTTCAGTGACGGCTCTGTCACAATAATGCAACCAGCGCGGTGCAGTTGCGCGGTCGGCAACGCGCTACTGTTGCGCGTTCGGCGGTGCGCTGCAGTTGCGGGATCGGACAAAAATCCGCAAATGAAAAAATGCTTAAAAAAAGTCTTGGAACGGATTAAAAATGTTCCATTATTTGTAATGGGAAAAATAGATTCGGAATTTGACGATTCGCTTCTCGAACCGCCTTCTGGAACGGATTGTGGTCGAAAACCGAGGCTTGACTGTATTAGTATATTCACCTTGGCAGCCCACCAAGCAGGAATATTTTTTTAACAAAACTGTTGAAATCGAGTGATGAAATTAATGGTTTTGGGGTTGCTCTACTGCCAAAATCCAGGAGTTTCCAGGGAGCTTTTCCCCCTGAGCCCCCTCTGGGGCGTTGCCCCTGGCCCTCTGCGGCCCCCAAGTGGGGCCTGTGGGCCCTGTGGCCCCCAATAGGGGCCTGTGGCCCCTGCATCCCCCTATAGAGGCTTTGCAGCTGACGTCATCAAGCTACCCACATTAGCTTGGCGGCCATCTTGGCGGTCAACTTTTCAGTGCCGGTCTACGACTCACACACGCTTTCTTGTTATATCTGCTGCTATTTGAGCTTAAAAATGCCGGATACCTGCTGTGCTGTTGGATGTAGCAATAGACGAGGCGATAAACCAAATCTTAGCTTCTATAGATTTCCGGCGAACATGAAAAAACGTGATAAATGGATCGCGGATATTCGTCGTGAACGATGGAAACCTACGATTTACACAAGGATATGCAATGAGGACTTCATATCAGGTATGTAAACAAACTATTCACCCCTGATTTGTTTCACAAAATGTGAAATAATACAATATGGGATGATACAAATATGATTGTTGAAAATGCTGGGTGCATTTTTAGAAAGGCAGCAAGAGCAGCAAGGCAGGGAATGGGATGATTTCTTCAGTTCACCCCCCCGTTTTTATTTTGTGTTTATTTTTTCATGATGCTTCATCTGATTGGCTTGAAAACGTTATCAATGTAAATATTGAACTTCATATTGGAATTGAACAATTAATTCTCGAGTGAATGCATTAGGAAATTTCCCCAAAAATTATTATGAACCTTGTGAAACAATTTTTTTTTAATGTAGCATTTTTTAACAAGAGGGTTTTTGTTACTTCATTTGGCACAAGGTAAAATCTACATTGGTAAAGTTTTCAAGCCATTGGCACAAGGTTAAAATTTTTATTGGTTAAGTTTTCAAGCCAATCAGATGTGGCATCATGCAAAAATAAACAAAAAATAAAAATGGTAGCAACTTGAACAGACAGGTACAGTATCTGAATGATCTCACTCTATTCAGTTTTTTAATATGTCAAGTTATGAAATGCCATTACAAAACAAATTGAACTGTGTATATCCCCTTCAACAACGTGCTTAATTATTTGGTAGTCATGATGAATAATGTGATTGTTTAATTGTTTCAGGTGCAAAAACCAAAGATCCACTATCCCCAGACTATGTGCCAAATATATTTGAGCATACCCAGTCACCTCACAAACGAAAACTCAAATGGTGACTACTGCCACACAGACGGCTATCACTGGGGAAGCAATGGATTCCCTCACTGCAGAGTGTAAAAATCTGCGTGCAGAACTTGATGAACTGAAGGACAGTTTGAAACGCTGTACATGGAATGAAGAATCTTTGAGACATTGGTCCTGGTCGTTGCCTTAAAATTCGAGGCCGTAATTCGCCCAGCTCTTTGTTGAAACCAAGTTGTTGATGTTGCTTGGCCCCTGGACTCTTCTTCAACCGCAGATATCTGAAAAACATTTTAATAAAAATTGTTTTCACTATGATTAGATTTGTAACAGGTTGGAGAACAATAAATTATTTATGATATATATATTAATTACTGAGTGCTGAATGTGAACATGTTTCACCCAATCCAGCCATGCAGGTACAGTGGCAGCACAGCAGGATCTGACCATCTTTCGCTATTGCTACCCAAGGTCTGAGGGGAGGATCATTCATCCGTTGAGTGTTTTACCTGAAACAGATAATATGACATACCTTATATTATTATCAGTCCCTAATTTGGATATAATATACAAGCCTAGACCTCTTACTGTCCATTTATGCATATTTTACCTGCCATTTGGTAAGTTTTCTCATGAATCATTCATTTTTGAACAAGAGGCCTTTTGTAATAAAAAAAAGCTTAACAATGTGAGTTTTCGTTAGAATCACTTCAGTAGTTTTTTCACAATCACACTGTTACTGCCACGTGCGTGCTTTTTCCTTACCTTGGTCATGAGAAGAAATCGATTCTTGTTTAGGATCTGCCATATCAGCCCATCATGCACAAAACCTGCTGTAAAATACTTGTAGGCATCCAGACACTTGTATGCCTTAAGGTCCTTTTCAGTGTACGGAGATGGTGAATCGACGAGGTAATTATAAATATCTGGATATGAGAGTTCAGGCAGGTCGGCTGTTGCAAAATGCTCGGGCGATTTTAGCATGCTTCTCGGTAAAAGGTACGGATCCGTTGTGCCAACAAGGTTCAACTTCTCTCTGTAACGTTTCTTGGATTCTTCATCCAAATGCCCAACTTCGTTGGATAGCAAATCAGCCATAATTCGGATGAAATCGGTGAAAATGTAGCGCAGAAATCAAACGATCTATACAAACACGTAGGAACGAGCTGACGAGTTGACCGCCAAGATGGCGGCATAACACAAAATCACGTGATAAAACCACGTGACTGCAAAGCCTCTATTGGGGCAAGTGGCCCCCGGCCCACTGCGGCCCCCATTGGGGGGGGCCTGCAGCCCCCTGGCCCCCTGCGGCAACCCCTAACCCCAACCCTACCCCCCCCCCCCCGAGTGGGGCATGTGGCCCCCATACCCCGGCTACTTTTCAGTGTTTTTTTTCATTTGCCGTTCTCATCCCTGATGTTTAGCTCTGCTTCAAAATGAGGCTTGTCATCTTTCTTTGGTAACTGTGATTTCTTCTGTGGCTCATCACCTGACACCTACCCACAGTTTGCGGTATATTTGTCTCCCTAGACTCAATATATATATTTGTGTGTGTATATATAAACAGTGATCTCCACAGTACCACCATCATGTGTTCTTTTTTTTTTTAACAACCATTACTTCTAGAACATTCCTTGAAAATAATATGTCCCCATCAGTGAGCTGTTTTAGAACAGGCCTGTTGGCTACTCATGTGGTAGTTGGAGGCTGCCTTTTGCTGATGGGCACAACTGTAGTGTCCCTGCTAATGCGAACTTCCTGTGTTGCAGAGAAGAACCAGCGGACACACGTAGTCATTGCCTGTCTTTTTGTACCTTTAATCAGGATTCTGCTATTGGCTGTAATGAAGATTTGGCACACAAAACGTTTGTATATTCCTGAATTGTAAAAGCAGTGCTTTCAGGCCTCCTCATTTTAACATTGTTTTAGTGATCAACACACCAAAACATCTGCAACAGAGAAAACTTGGCATTTTTTCTTTTGGTTTTTGTTGAACTTAAAACTGACATTGGAGGGGTCTGCAGCCCATCTCGGGCCATGGTAAAGGGGCTGATCAGAAACCAGTTTATGGGGACAAGGACCGGGTGGATGAACTCAATCTGTTCTTCAACAGATTTGATTCCGCCTCCCTCCCATCCCTTCACCTCGCTCCGCACCTCATTCTGCCACCTTCGACACTCCAGCCCCCACGCCAGCTCACCAACCCCCTCTCAACCCCCCGAAGTCACTCTTGTGTCTCCACTCCATCACCCCGGTCTTCCGACATCCCTCTCTCCTTTACAGATCTTCAGGTGAGGAGTCACCTCAGAAAGATCGAGGTAGGGAAGACCCCGGGCCCAGACGGCATCTGGCCGAGACTGCTCAGGGACTGTGCGGACCAGCTGAGTGGTGTGGTCAGGTACCTGTTCAACCTGAGCCTGAACAAGGTCCCAGGACTGTGGAAGACCTCCTGCGTGGTCCCTGTACCGAAGGTGCCGCGCCCCAAGGAGCCTAACCACTTCAGGCCTATTGCCTTGACTTCCCACCTGATGAAGACTATGGAGAGGATCATCCTGGGTAACCTGCGTTCACTAGTGGGAGCGCAGCTGGACCCCCTGCAGTTTGCTTACCAGCCTGGTGTTGGGGTGGACGATGCAGTGATTTATTTACTGCACAGAACACTGCTTCACCTGGAGGACAACAGGAGCACTGGGAGGATCATGTTCTTCGATTTCTCCAGCGCTTTTAACACAATCCAGCCGTCACTGCTTCGGGTGAAGATGGAGAAGGCGGGTGTGGACCAGCGCCTGGCTGCATGGACAACGGACTTCCTCACCGACCGGCCGCAGTATGTGAGGTTACATCGCTGTGAGTCCGACGTGGTGCGCTGCAGCACTGGTGTCCCCCAGGGTACGGTGCTCTCTCCTTTCCTTTTCACCCTGTTCACTTCAGACTTTACCCACGACACCGCTCACTGCCACATCCAGAAGTTTTCCGACGACACGGCCATTGTTGGAAATGTCTCGTAGGGGAACGATCTGTAATATAGATTGGTCATCAAGGACTTTGTCAGCTGGTGTGAGCTCAACCAGCTTCAGCTGAACACCAGCAAGACGAAGGAGTTGATTGTGAGCTTCGGGAGGACAGCACCCATCTTCAATCCGGTGAACATCCAGGGATCGGGCATTGAGGTAGTGGAGAACTACAAATTCCTGGGTGTTCGCCTTAACAACAAACTGGACTGGACTGATCATACCCACGCCCTGTACAAAAAGGGCCAGAGTCGCCTCCACCTGCTGAGGAGACTGAGGTCCTTCGGTGTGTGCAGGGCTCTCCTACGGACCTTCTATGACTCTGTGGTGGCCTCGGCCATCATCTACGCTGTGGTCAGCTGGGGTGGGGGCAGTACTGACTGGGACAGGGGGAGACTGAATAAGATGGTCAGATGAGCGAGCTCTGTTCTGGGCTGTCCCCTGGACTCCATTGAGGTTGTGGGTGAGAGGAGGACGTTGATTAAGCTTAAATCCATCATAGACAACACCTCTCACCCCCTCCCTGAGCAGCTCCTTTAGCGGCAGACTTTTGCACCCTCGGTGTAGGAAGGAACGGTTCCGCAGGTCCTTCATTCCGTCTGCTGTCAGACTTTACAACATGCATGCCACCTGATAAAATGAATGTGTTTCGTCTCGACTAGCAGCACTTGTGTTTATCCTTGTCTGTTATTTACCCTTTTTTGTAACTCTGGCACTTGTTTTATTCTTGCACTCGTATTATTCTTGCACTCATATGCGCTGCTGTGACAAGTGAATTTCCCCGCTGTGGGATGAATAAAGTTCAATCAATCAATCAATCAAGAGTTGGTTCAGACTGAAGTCAAGTTTTTGATTTCTAAAGCATGAAACATTAAATTGACTATGAAGGGACTCAAACGCTCAATCATCTGATCCGGAGTCAGACGCCTTATCCATGAGGCCACATCGCTATGTGAAAGACTCCAATTTGTAAGTGTGTCCTTGATAAGACTAAGAATTCAACGGCTCCCAACAAGCAGGGACGCCCAACGTGGGGCTTGAACCCACGACCCTGAGATTAAGAGTCTCATGCTCTACCAACTGAGCTAACCAGGCTTCTCCAATTAAGAATTGTTTCATTCTTTCACTTTTTTTTAATGGGTTTGGTTCACGAAAACCAGCAGCCACATTTTAAATCTAGCCTCTGAAACACATTCGTTGATAAGACTAAACATTTAAAGGTTCCCAACAAGTGGCAGCTGTCCAATGTTGTCTCTAGTTGGAAACCCCAGCCCAAGTTGGAAACCCTAATTGGAAACCCTTGCCCCAGTTGGAATTCCTAGTTTGAAACCCTACCCGGAGTTGGAACCCTAGTTGGAAACCCTAGCCCTAGTTGGAAACGCTGGCCCTAGTGTGTAATAGAGAAAGCATTTTTTCTTTTGTTTTTTGTCACTTTGTTGCACTGAAAACGGAGATTGGGGGGGAGTCAGCACAACAACAAAAAAGAAATCAGAAACCAAAACCCTTTCTGACAGTATACAAGAGTTGCTTCAGACTGAAATAAAGTCGTTGATCTCATGAATAATATTAAATTGACCATGAAGGGACTTGAACCCTCAATCTTCTGACCCGAAGTGAGACGCCTTATCCATTAGGCCACATAGCCATGTGAACGACTGTACCAAGTGAAACATGGCAACGACTTCTGATGACTGCAGCCTTTTGTGGCAAGTGAAGTTCACAATTGTTCCAGACATAAATGGCCTGTGGATTAATCCATTTACAGTAAAAGAGAATTGTAATGCAATTGACATATTACCTTGTTAGTGCAAGTGGTCGTGCATCAGTCTCAAAATCTGAAGGTTGTGAGCTCGACCCTCATACGGGGCGCTGTTTTCCATAGTCCACAGAAAAATCATTGTCAATTTCAGAAGATAGTAGGTTGCTCAGAATAGAATAAAGTTTTCTGTCTGTGAAGTTGAAATGGCCGGCGGTTGAATCAATTTTACAGTAAAACTATTGTTAACTAGAATTTGCAATTCCTGAAGAAATTGCGTGTGAAGGTGAAGAAGTTGAATAAATATTTAAGGAATGTTGCAGAATGATGTTGAAAAATGTAGAAATGAGAAGGGAAAAAGGAATTGGGTGTGAATTTCAAAATAAAAGATGTGAAGTTTTTGGTAAGTTGTGGAATAAGTAGAAAAATGATTAACAGTTGAAAGTTGGAATGGGTTGAATCGGTTGAAAAATGTAGAAATGAGATGGGAAAAAGGAATTGGGTGTGAATTTCAAAATAAAAGATGTGAAGTTTTTGGTAAGTTGTGGAATAGGTAGAAAAATGATGAACAGTTGAAAGTTGGAATGGGTTGAATCGGTTGAAAAATGTAGAAATGAGAAGGGAAAAAGGAATTGGGTGTGAATTTCAAAATAAAAGATGTGAAGTTTTTGGTAAGTTGTGGAATAGGTAGAAAAATGATGAACAGTTGAAAGTTGGAATGGGTTGAATCGGTTGAAAAATGTAGAAATGAGAAGGGAAAAAGGAATTGGGTGTGAATTTCAAAATAAAAGATGTGAAGTTTTTGGGAAGTTGTGGAATAGGGAGAAAAATGATGAACAGTTGAAAGTTGGAATGGGTTGAATCGGTTGAAAAATGTAGAAATGAGAAGGGAAAAAGGAATTGGGTGTGAATTTCAAAATAAAAGATCTGAAGTTTTTGGTAAGTGGGAAGTTGTGGAATAGGTAGAAAAATGATGAACAGTTGAAAGTTGGAATGGGTTGAATCGGTTGAAAAATGTAGAAATGAGATGGGGAAAAGGAATTGGGTGTGAATTTCAAAATAAAAGATGTGAAGTTTTTGGTAAGTGGGAAGTTGTGGAATAGGTAGAAAAATGATGAACAGTTGAAAGTTGGAATGGGTTGAATCGGTTGAAAAATGTAGAAATGAGATGGGAAAAAGGAATTGGGTGTGAATTTCAAAATAAAAGATGTGAAGTTTTTGGTAAGTTGTGGAATAGGTAGAAAGATAATGAACAGTTGAAAGTTGGAATGGGTTGAATGGGTTGAAAAATGTAGAAATGAGAAGGAAAAAGGAAATATTGGTGAATTGGGTGTGAATTTCAAAATAAAAGATGAAAACGTGAAAATTTTGAATTTGGCAAGTTTGGGAATGTCCCCAATGTGATTTGAATGTGTTGAATTATGTGAATTTCAAACTGGAACAACGTAAATGTGAAATGTTGAATCTGCCATTAAGAATGAATGGGGAAATAATTGCCGGAAATTTGTGAATTTTGTGAAAACGGAAAATTTTTGGAAGGAAAAAAATGTAAGCACCCATGTCATGAATATTTGGAATAAGTGAAAAGTGGAACGGAGTGAATCGGTTGAAGTATGTGGAAGTAGTTTATGGACAAAAAAGTGAGCGGAAGATGTAGAATAATAATAAAGGACAGGAATAACAATAGTGTGAAGGTCTTCACCTTCACACTAACTATTCATGGCCTCGTTAGCGCAGGCGGTAGTGCGTCAGTCTAGTAAACTGAAGGTCGTGAGTTCAACCCTCACACGGGGCTCTGTTTTATTTAGTCCTAACCCTAACTCGAGCCCTTGTTGGAAACCCTATCCCCAGTTGGAAACCCAAGTTTGAGAATGCTCAGACAAAAGTAACTTTTTCTTTCAATGAAGTTCAGTTTGATGGAAATGGCCGGTGGTTCAATCTTTTTTACAGTAAAATAGAATTTTAAGACAGGTGTCACAAAGTCTCGTTGGCGCAGGCGGTAGCGCGTCAGTGTCGTAATTTGAAAGTCGAGAGTTCGATCCTCACACGGTGCATGATTTATATCCAGTCCAACCCTAACTCTCGCCCTTCCTGGAAACCCTAGTCCTAGTTGGAAAGCCTAGCGCTAGCCTAGTTAAGTTTGATCAAAATGGGCGGTGGTTGAATCAGTTTTACAGTAAAAACAATTGCACAAAATGCAAAAGCATAGTGTCGTTGGCGCAGGTGGTAGCGTGTCAGTCTCATAATCTGAAGGTCGTGAGTTCGACCCTCACACGGGGCATACTTTTATATAGTCCTCACTCTAGCCCTAGTTGGAAACCCTCATCCTCGTTGGAAACCCCAGTTGGAAACCCTGGCCACAGTTTGAAACCTTAGTTGGCTTCCCTAACCCGAGTTGGAAACCCTAGTTTCAGAATGCTCAGACTTAAAGTCACTTTTTCTTTCTGTGAAGTTCAGTTTGTTTGAAATGGCCGGTGGTTTGATCAATTTTACAGTAAAAAAGAATTGTAAAACTGCAAATGCACCTCATTAGTGCAGGTGCTAGCATGTCAGTCTCACAATCTGAAGGTCAAGAGTTCGGTCCTCAGGTGGGGCAGACTTTTTATATACCTAGTCCAAACTAGCCCTAACCCTAACTCTAGCCCTAGTTGGAAACCCTAGTCCTAGTTCGAAACCTTAGTTGGAAACCCTACTTTCAGTAGGGAGCAGGTTGCTCGGACTAAAATAACGTTTTCTTCTTTTAAGGGGTAGGGCAGCAAAGTAAGCAGGGATTGTGAATATCAGCAAGCACAGGTTGCTCGACTGGAGTCAAGAGAAACAAATTAAAAATTGTACAAAATTTGCCTCTTTCTTTTGGCTTTTGTCAATGACATTTGTGGTCATCACAACAAAGATCCAAACAGCACACAAACAGTTTACCGTAATTTCCGGACTATAAGTCGCGTTTTTTTTCATAGTTTGGGTGGGGGGGCGACTTATAGTCAGGAGCGACTTATATATGTTTTTTTTCACAAGTTTTTACTTGATCATTAACACATCACTTACTTACAAGTATAGTTGACCACTTCACATGTTATTTTTAGTATAGTTGATCACTTCACATGCTTTGATATCTTTATCTTGAACATATTCAAAACATGAAAAATAGAGAGAAAAAATCAAATAAAGTAATTAACACTTTAAAGCGCCATATCCTCTGGACATGTCCTCTGTCACCAGGATGACACCCCGCTCACTCTTTGTTCGATCCTCTGCCCTCTGGGAAGAGGTACAGGAGCCTGCGCTCCCGCACCACCAGACTCACCAACAGCTTCGTACTCCAGGCTGTTAGGATCCTGAACTCTCTCCCCCCTTCTGCGTAGCGTCCTGTACTTTTGCACTATATTCTGACTGTCTGCTGAATGCACACTTGCTCCGTTTTGCTCCTCTTATTTATTTATTTATTGTGTTATTTGTTTATTTATTATTTATTCATCACTCTTATTATTCATTGTTTGTGCCTTCTTGTTTTTATTTTGTGTTGTTTGCTTGTATGTATGTCGTGTACTATGTCTTGTCACCATGGTTATAGTGGAAACGTCATTTCGATTTCTTTGTGTGTCTCGGCATGTGAAGAGGTTGACAATAAAGCAGACTTTGACTTTGACATAAAGGACGAGAAATTTGATCGATGGATTTAATGATTTGGAGTGACACAAATGGTTTGATAATATGGTTGTTTAGTGATAGTTATTTAAAATATAGTTTATATATCGTTGTATGGGCCTGTGGAATAATTTGAACTGCGGCGCGGCACACAGCATTGTTGACAAAGGACGATCGATAAAAGACGAGAAATTTGATCGATGGATTTAATGATTTGGAGTGACACAAATGGTTTGATAATATTGTTGTTTATGTGATAGTTATTTAAAATATAGTTTATATATCGTTGTATGGGCCTATGGAATAATTTGAACTGCGGCGCGGCACACGGCATTGTTGACAAAGGACGATCGATGGATTTAATGAATTGGAGTGCCACAGATGGTTTTATAAACGTGTTATTTATGTAATAGTTTTTTTTAAATAACTGAATGTTACGTCAGGCCCGTTCTCAGCTCCTCGTTTGTGTTTGTCACGTTAGCATACCGTATCGTTTAGCCTGTTGTTGCTCGTTCATGTCTGTTCTTGGTGTTGGATTTTGTCGAATAAATTGTCCCCCAAAATGCGACTTATACTCCGGAGCGACTTATATATGTTTTTTTTCACATTTTTGGGCATTTTATGGCTGGTGCGATTTATACTCCGGTGCGACTTATAGTCCGAAAATTACGGTACCTATATTGTCCTCTTTCAATTTGATGATACACTAGACATGAAGATCTGTTTAGATTTGAAATCTTATCCATTAGGCCAGATAGCCATACAGGAAATTCTGACAAGTGATAGCAGTGCAATGATTTTTGAGCATATACAGTAAATCTACAGCCTAGATTCAAGTGAAGTTAAGATTAAGGGGTTCAAGTCCCTTCATTGTCAATTTAATGAATGTCAAGAGGAAAGTAGCCTAGTGGATAATGTGTCTAACAATAAATAATAGTTTTTGTTTTGTTTCTGCATTACCCAATACATCTCCTTCACATTGTGACACATTCTCCCATTATCTGTCTGTGTTAGGTAGAGAAAAATATTTTAAAGGAAAGGTAAGTATTGTTGTGTTGTGTTGTGTTGTATTGTGTGTTGTCATTACCGTATTTTTCGGACTATAGGTTGCGGTTTCTTTCATAGTTTGGGTGGGGGGACGACTTGTACTGAGGAGCGACTTATATGTGATTTTTTGTCACAAATTTAAAAAAAAAAAAAAAAAAGTGAAACCGCGATAAACGAACCGTGATGTAGCAAGGGATTACTGTAGTTTGAACTGCAAGTGACGTCAGCGGCGCGGCGGTTGTTTACTTAAATGACAAAGATGACGAAGGGCCCCATGTACTACCGGCATCTTTAGTGGCTTTGCTTGTAAGTGACACGTAGGACGAAGAGTTTGAAGGATTTAATGATTTGGAGTGACACAGAAGGTTTGAAAAACTATTATGGGTTTTACGCGCGCCCGGTCCTACTCTATGGAGCTATCTTTCACCTCCGTGGATGAAGGTCGGAGGCCGGCGCTCGGTCGGGTGGCTGTCCGGGGACGGTGGATGGGGCTCGGACAGGGCTTTTACGCACGCCCGGTCCTATTCTATGGAGCTCTCTTCCACCTCCGTGGCTGGGAGTGCCACCTCCGGGGATGGAAGTCCACGCCGCCACACGCCTGGAAGTCGATGCCGGTGCTTGGGGCCGTGTGGCGGTGAACTATTTATGTTATAGTTATTTGATATATTTTATTTCGTGTAGTAACTTGTACCGTAATTTTCGGACTATAAGTCGCACCGGAGTATAAGTCGCACCAGCCATAAAATGCCCAAAAAAGTGAAAAAAAAACCATATATGTATATAAATCGCTCCTGAGTATAAGTCGCCCCCCCACCCAAACTATGAAAAAAAACCGCGACTTATAGTCCGAAAATTACGGTATATGTTTTTATCGTTACAGTTCAGTAGTTGTTGGCTAGTTGAACTCTTTTTTTTGTTAAATAAAGAGCCGTTTACCAAACCCACGTCTTTCCTGGTACTTTGTTAAGGCTAAACAATATTGTTATATATATATATTATATAATATATCCTCGCTGGTCTGTTAGCTTTTTGCTGCCATCTGTGGTGTTAGCGGGTCATTTTGGACCGTGTATTAAATCAGCCATAAAATACCCTAAAAACAATCTTTTATCATCCAATGTTTTTCTTAACTCTTGTTTAGCTGGTTGGGCTCCCTTATCCATGAAAAGATTGGTTTTAATGTTTTTTTGTGGCCCCCTGGGCCTTTGGTTTAACACCATACCCCTAATTTTCAATGTCTAAAAAGTGGTCAAATGAACCTTAAGAGAAGAAGGCAACAAAATAATCAGATGTTCTTTTACCTGAGTGTAACTGAGAGATATTAAAACACATTTCTTAAATGTTCAACAAAAAAAAGATTTTCATTTTAATCTTATCAAATATAGTAACATCTATGGTGTTTCGGGTCATTTTGGACCTGTATATATTTACTTCAAGAAAAGGACAAAAACAAGTCTTTTTTTTCACACAATAGAACTTTAATACAATATTAAACAATATGAAAACCAGAACAGTCATAAATAATAAAAAATTACAATAAAACAAAGATTTGCAAGGTCAAATAAACAACAACCAATCGAGAAAATCACCAAAAGAAATCAAGTACTTGTTCTACAAATACTATGGGCAAAGAACATGCCTGTGTGTGTGTGTGTGTGTGTGTGTGTGTGTGTGTGTGTGTGTGTGTGTGTGTGTGTGTGTGTGTGGGTGTGTGTGTGTGTAGGTGTATGTGTGTGTGTGCGCACGCGTGCTTGTGTGTGTTTAGATGCATGTGTTGCAAACACTGTTAGCGTGTTCTTTGCAGATGTTTTTCTTGCAGGTGATGCACACTATGTATGTTTTTCTGTCCATACTGCTAGGGCAGACCTGACACCTCTTTCTTTTTGAGCGAGGTGGTCTCACTGGCTCTGTGGCTGTGGATGTGGATGGAGTGCTTGAGGCAGGACTGGTTGCTGAGGGGGAAGGTGATGCTGATGTTCTTCTGGTTGCTGTGGATGTGGATGGCGTGCTTGGTGAACCCTGAAGCTGTCTGACCAAGTCTGCAGCAACTCGGTCTCGGGGCACCCGTTCCCGTTGCTTGATGTGCGGCTGGATAAGGGAATTCCCGAGCTCCTCAATAAAAATTCTCCGCTTGGTGTTTTTGGTTGAATTCCACCCTTGGTCAATATGGGTCCACAACACAAATGCATTGTATGCAGACACATTGAGGATGTTGTAAAACACAACCATTGGCCATCTCCTGGTCATTCGCTGGCAAGTGTATGTGGCAGTCAGCTTGTTCAGATTGTCCACTCCTCCTTTGTTTTTGTTGTAGTCCAGGATGATGATGGGCTTTTTGTCTCTTCCTGATGACAGAGCAGCATCTTTGTGAAGAGTGGACATCAGTATCACATTCCGTCTTTTTTTTGGACAATATGAAACAACAGTGGTGGTATCTGTGAAAACAAATTTGGAGGAAAGTGGAGCCCTGTCCTTCACCAGCAACATTTCAGCGGGCAGCTCAGGTTTATTTTTTCTTACTGTGCCCACCATGGTGAGTTTCCTCTTGAGAAGTTCTTGTCCAAGGTCATAGCTGGTAAAAAAATTGTCACAAGTGATGTTGTGACCCTGCAGTCCAGTAGTCAAATCGAGAACTACACGTTTTCCTTGTTTTTTTTCAGGGATGCCGCTTGCAGATTTGCCTGTGTAAATCTGTAGGTTCCACGCATAGCTTGTTTTAGCATCACAGGCTGCCCAGATTTTTATGCCATATTTGCCTGGCTTGGTGGGCATGTATTGCCGGAATGGGCATTTTCCTCGGAAAGGGAGAAAACGTTCATCCACTGTCACCTCTGGCCCTGGGTTGAACATCTGTGGAAGGAGTTGCACCCATCTCTCCCAAACATCCCTGATGGGAGCAAGCTTGTCAGATTTTGCTCTGGTGTCTCGATTGTCAAATCGGAGGACTCCTGAGATCATTTGAAAGGTCTGAAGAGACATTGTTGCCCGGAAAATATGTCTGCCCGTTGATTTATCCCAGAGACTCTCAGTTGCCTCATTGCTGGATCTGTAAACTCCAGCAAGGAGTAGAACACCAAAGTAGGCATCCAGGAACGTCTCATCAATGTCTTTCCACGTGTTGGACTTTTTTCCCCTCAAGGTTTGTCATAGCAATTATGACTTTTTTTAGTGACAATGGCAAAAACAGATCAAAGCACGTCTTGATGTCACTTACTCTTGTCACAGCAAACCTCGTGACGCCTGGGGTCATTTTGATGATGTTTGCAGCAGCTGTCCTTCCATGCACATCAGGAGGAACTGTGCTCCAACGTATGTTGCCACATTTGGATTGGAATGATTCAGCAGGAGCAACTTCAGCACCAGTGACCTCCTCTTCAGACTCATCAGTTGTTTCTTCCAATTGGTACTCCACATCATCTTCGTCCTCAGAGGCCTGCTCATTTCCCTCGCTAAGATCCTGTGTGTCCTCTCCCTCATTTGCAGCAAAGATGTGATCCAAAGCTTCATTTACATTCAATCTTCTCTTCATTGTTGCGTCCTGTGAATTTGCAGCAAAGGTGTGATCCAAAGCTTCATTTGCAGTCAATCTTCTCCTTATTGTTGCGTCCTGTGAATTTGCAGCAAAGGTGTGATCCAAAGCTTTATTTACAATCGCTCTTCTCCTCATTGTTGCATGCTGGGAAATCGCGATGTGTACTCTGCAAGTCACAACCCCCGCACTCAAAAGCACCGCCCCCACACTCAAATGGCTCGCAAAAAGCCCCTAAATGAAGCTAAAGTGGTTGGACGAAGAGGCTGTTGGTTGATTGTGTGTTTATGATTTCATTGTTGGCATTTTTTATTGTTTTATAATCGAAAATTTTAACCGCTAAGAAATGACCCGAACAAGGCAAAACTAGCTTCTTTCACCAGAGCACTTTATAATTTAGTAAAAAAAATGAATAATAATAATTTTGTTTAAATGGAAGTCCCTGACAAAGTCAAAAAGCTTCAACGCAAAAAACAAATGTATGAAGTACTTTATGCATGCTAAAACTAGAAAAAAAACAATAATGACCCTAACAGGCCAGCGATACTAATCTGTGGAATAATGACGAGACTGACATCAGCGGCGCACGCGCGGCGTTGTTGACAAAGGACGAGGAATTTGATCGATGGATTTAATGATTTGGAGTGACACAGATGAAATAAAATGATACGACTGGCATAAAACCAAATATAAACCACATAAAAATAAAACGTTGAATTAGTGGGAGCACCGAGCTCTTTTCTCAGAAATGAGCCGTTCCCATCTAGGCGTAATCGGAGACAATGACACCCGAAGTGGTTAAGGTTTGTCTTTAAATGCAGGATGCTTGGTCTCCATGTGCCGAAGCAGGTTTGAAGGCTTCATTGCCTCGTTAGCTAGCCTTTCGCCACATATGCGGAGTGCACTTGGCGCGTCAGAGTCACCTGTGGCGATAAATCCATATTTTAAGTAGGACTCCAGAAATGTTCTTTTAAATGCAGCTTTCCTTTTCTTAGAAGTCGTAGCCTCTTCTTCTTCAGTGTCCTCATTGGACGTTTTTCCCTTTCCGAAGAAGCTTTCCAAACTTCTCTGTTTCTTGCTCATTTTTGCTTGCCTCGCAGGCTTGACTGTGGTGACACATCACGTGACCGAGACGAGCGCCCTGTGTCAAGAGTCCTTATTTTTCAGATGCACCGACAGATGTAATTGGGAGAGATTCGCCAAATTTTTTATATTTTTCAAAATAAATTCTTACTCATTTTTGCTAGCTTTGCGGGCTCGACTGGGGAAACATGTCACGTGACCGGAACGAGCGTCTTAACCTGAATGAATTGATCGTCAATGAAAAAAAATATATATATATATATAGTATATATTTTTATTTTTTTCCTGTGCGGCTTGGCGGCCCGGTACCAAGTGACCCACGGACCGGTACCGGTCCGCGGCCCGGTGGTTGGGGACCACTGGATTAGAGGACTTGATGAATTTCTAGCACTGAGCAGCAGAGTGGCGCAGCGGGAGCGTGCTGGGCCCATAACCCAGAGGTCGATGGATCGAAACCATCCTCTGCTATTTGGAGTTTGTCTGCTTTGGACCTTCTTTCAAGTAATGCTTTTGAGAAGAAATGTCGTGCGCATAATATTTTCCACGCGTTGGTTGTGCTGCATGGAAGTCGACCACCCATCCTCAATCCAAACAGTTTGTGAGGGATATATGTGCCTTCTTTCACCATTCTCAGTCCAAATACACAGTGTAGTTACCTATTAAATGGGTACTCCAGGTTAGAATAAAAGGCAAAGATTGATATTTCGCAAAAACCTTTGAAGGGTCTTGATACTTTACAGCTGCACTGACAGGATTTCGGCAAAAAGACCAGACCTGAATTGCTGCAGAAGTGGCTGTGGTGGGATTTGAACCCACAAGTCAGGAGTGACTGGAGCTTAAATAAACAACCGCTTAGACCGCTCGGCCACACTACCTAATTCCTGGGCTACTGCATGGAATTTTCTTGACAATTATATTAAAACTTTGGAATCGGAGGCTACATAGCTGGTTTCCCCACCAGCAACCAGGTTAGTGCTGTCCGACACCGCCTTGTTTATAATGTAACAAAGAAGAAACAACACGCAGAAGGCCTGGCAATCATCGACAAGAGCCAGCTACCCCGGAAAGCAAAAATTGCGGTGCATTGTACCAAAGGGCCATGTGGCCACTGAAGATGAGCAACATCAGCAGCGAACGGGCTGGACAGACTAAGCCAACTCCTACATTCGGAAATGGCTAGGTCTACCGAAATGTTTCTCTGACACAGGCTTGTTCGGGGCAACCGCGCTGCAACTGCCGATCCTGTCCATACCATGGCCAGGTTCGTTCTTGAGCTAAAAGGATCCTTGGATCCTACTGTGCGAAATGCACTCGTGGCGCTATCGGCAGGCTTCAACATCAGGAAAGAATTGGCAAGGTGAAAGAAGGGAGAGCGGGGCTTGGCTGGAGAGAGCCTCCACGATTCTGGTCCAAGGCCACAAAGAGGGGGACCCCTGTGCAGCGCACCTAACGCCAGCCTACAGCACCTACTGGCAGGCTGCACTGACACAGGCACGCTACAGATGCCGCCACGACCCAGTCCTGACGAAGCTGGCCGAAGTTCTCGAGACCAGCAGAAAAGAGACCAACAACCAGTCTGCAGCCATACAGCTCCCTGTCAGGTTTGTGAGGGCAAGGGAGAGCAGTCGAGACACCAGCCGACGAGGCAGTTTTCCGACAGCTGAAGTTCAATCGAATCAGGGAGAGCACGGACGCAGTTCCGCACTCTCACAAATTACGCAGTCGAGATTCAAATGAATTCCTTTATTGTCAAATTAACGCAGTGTTAACTGCGAAAATTAGTTCATACTAGGCATTCCATATCAATGAGGACAGGAAAAGGGTTCTCCCTCGCCGGTACGCTGGCACTGCATGCATATATTTTTTTCAAATTCAAGACATAGATGTTTTTTACTGGCGCACAACATGAGCCGTGCATGAACACCACCTTGTTCAAAGATTAAAACCAACACAATGCATGGATTCACGACAAATGACATACCAGCAAATCAGTGTGACTTCTGTGTTGCCTTTGCGAGACCAGTTCAGATATGCGCTATCACAAATTTATAAACCAGGTGTGTTCGGACCTCCGCAGTGGAGGCTCTGCTGAACCCCTGAGACCGACTCACCGAACCCCTAGAGTTTGACCGAATCCAGGTTAAGAACCACTGGTTTAGAGGCTGTCATTTCTGCAAAAGGAGGATCTACTAAATATTGATGTCATTTTTCTGTTGGGGTTTCCAATTGTATGCATCTGCCTACTTTTGTTTAAATAATGATTGCACACTGTCTGCAAATCCTATAAACTTCATTTCACTTCTCAAATATCACTGTGTTGATCACTGCCGTCATCCGCCATGCATGGATTCGGGCCATCTGATTGGTTCCTTTGCCCCCCCCATACACACACAGGAATTGGTTAGGACTTGATTAGTAAGTGTTAGGAATCGTTTTGGCTGTCCGTTCAGAGCAAGGAACAACCCACTAGCCCCACGGGAAGTTGTCATTTTCTGTAAGCTTGTGTGTATGTAAATTTGTCATGGTCCAACGTAAGACTGTTTAGGGTGAATAAAAATAACTGCAACAAGTTTATTCTGCTATTAACCAGATTCAAACTGGGATTGCAGCCGCCTCAATGCTATATTATGGCCAATATGCAGTTGCATGTTTAGGGTCTTTTCTCTAGGATCTTCAGCCACGACACCCAGGCAGACCATGAAAGAATGTTGATGTTAAAATGTTGGTGGAACTATCCAATAACTACGCAGATCCGATGATCCCTAAGACTTGAGATGAGACAAAATTGAAAAGGCTATTTGTTGACAGTGTCTGTGAGTTACTTCAACCCAAAAGTTCACATAAATTACACATAGCTAATGTTGACCACAAAATGGCATGTGAGCTGGCCAGGAGTCCTGGAATCTTCTGATCTGTAGACAGCTGCGTTATCCATTGCTCCATGAGCCCCACGGGAATATGTGTCTTGTAAGCTTGTGTGTAACACTTTTGCAAAAATGAAAAAAAAAAAAAGAAAATGGGTGACATTATTTGAACATGCCATGATGCTTTATTCATTGTGCCACTCGCCCTACAAGTTTGTAGGTCAATTTTCTATTGACCGCAAACGTGTGGAAAATCGTCATTGTCCAAAAGTTAGCTGCTTAGCAATAGTGAGCAAGGGACAAATTCCACGCAGTAATTTGAGCATGCCATGACCCGGATTCGAACCGGGGTTGCTGCGGCCACAACGCAGAGTACTAACCACTATACGATCATGGCCAATATGCACAAGTACGCTACTGCATACAGGCCATGATCGTGTAGTGGCTAATGGATTCAAATCCGGATTATGGTATAATCAAATTACCTTGTTGAATTTGTCTGCTGGTCACTGTTGCTAAACAGCCTTCCTTTGGACAATGACAGTTTTCCACACAAGTTTACAGTCGATACAGTCTTGTAGGGTGAGTGGCGCAATGGATGACACATGACGGCAGATTCAAGTGATGAGAATCAAAACAACAGATTTAAGAGACTCAAGGTAAATTAACTCAACCCGTTTCGTTTCAATTGACAGCCCATGTGACATGCACCTCAGATGAAATGGAGCTAGTTGATTAACAGCAATGTTTTAACAAAGGGATCATCTGGGAGTTGAACCCCGGACCTCTCACACCCAAAGCAAGATTCATACCCCTAGACCACCGGTGTCAAACTCGAGGCCCGGGGGCCAGTTATGGCCCACCGTATCATTTTCTGTGGTATTTTTGAAATATTTGAAAAGTTTCCACTAGTCTGATTTGAAAAAACAATTATTTGTCAGTTTGTTTTGTAGCTTATACTGTATATAATATGAGCCGTTTATTTATTTGGGTTGACAGTCATAATGGCCCGTCGAGGGAAACTTTGACTACAATGTGGCCCGCGACAAAAATGAGTTTGACACCCCTGCCCTAGACCAACGAGCCTCAAAGAAAGCTCGCAGACCATGTTACATTCTGTGTAACATTGGCCTATCAAACAGTCCACACAACAATAGACAACAGTGTTTCAAAGAAGAGCTCGTCCGGGAGTTTAACCCGGGTAACCAAAGAACCCTAGGCGAGAATCATTCCCCTGCACCAATGAGCCCCATAGTAGACCAGCTGACCCCGTTACATTCCGATTGGAAGCCCATGTGACATGGACCTGAAGACTGAATGTCAGTGATTTATGGAATAAATGGAATCTGGTTGGCCTAAGGCTCCCAATTCCCCAACTTCAAACCCTAACGCTAACCCTCAAACCCTAACAATTACCAAACCCTAATAATTAACCCTTAACCTGCTAACCCGCCTACCATAACCCCCTCACCTTTAATCTCTAATACTCCCCCTAAAGGTAGTGCTCTCTAAACTTGAATGCAGGCATATGCGAACTGGACCAGCAGATTGCCCCATTTCAGAACTGTTTTAGAAACCTTTACAGACGGTTAAAATCCACATAATAGTTACGCGCGCATGTGTTCCGTGAGCGTTCTCGCCCCCCACCTTTCCTTTCTCCCGCCAAGTAGCAAATTGCCCCTCTACACAGAACAGTCCTCGTTAGTATAGTGGAGAGTATCTCCGCCTGTCATGCGGAAGACCGGGGTTCGATTCCCTGACGGGGAGTTTATTTCCTTGTGCAAAGTAGAATTTAAGCAGGTTTTCGACCCATGTGCGTTAACCTGTGTTTGCAGCAGAGTTATTGTATTGGTTTATATCATTACATCATAAGATGGCACCGCGGATGGGTGACTCGCTCTCTCCTACTTTTCGTTATTTTCTATCTTTTTAACCTCACTTTGAATCATACTTCCGGTTTGCCACGTAGAGCGCCGCAGCGTCACGAGAGAGACGATCTACATTCCAACATTTCTATATGTTTTTCTAGTTCTTTCGCGCTTTTTATGTTTTTTACTCCACTTTTGGGAGTTTACTATTGTTGAAAGTCGCGGACCGTCAATCCCTGCCATTTCAACCACGTCACTGTTTGGCTCTTAGCGGAGGCTTCGTGGCTGTTTGTCTACCGTCGATCATCGGACACGTAAGCATGGCTGCGGATCAAGAGGTTTGTACGGCTTTGTGCACCAATTGCACCCTTCTCTTAGATAGGTTGTCCCTGCTAGAGGGATGCAGACTGTAGTCAGCCCGCTAGCCCCGTTAGCATAAGCCCCAAGCGGCTTGCTAACCGCGATGAGCCAATCAAGACGTATAGCCGTCCCAAGCTATCTCGGTCTACTGGCTCTCGCGCCTTGGTGATGCGGAAACTATTATACATGCGTTTATTATGTCGCGCCTGGACTACTGTAACGCATTATCAAAGTCAAAGTCTGCTTTATTGTCAATTTCTTCACATGTCAAGGCATACAAAGAGATCGAAATTGCGTTTCCTACTATCCCACGGTGGAGACAAGACATATTACACCCAATTGGTCCACAGACAAATAAAACATTCAAGGAAACAATACACAAAGTAAAAATAAGAAGGCACATACCGTATTTTTCGGACTAAAAGTCGCTCCGGAATATACGTCGCATCAGACATAAAATGCACAATAAAGTGAAAATAAAAACATATATAAGTCGCTCCGGAGTATTAGTCGTATTTTGGGGGAAATTTATTTGACAAAACCCAACACCAAGAACAGACATGAACGAGCAACAACAGGCTAAACGATACGGTATGCTAACGTGACATAAACACAAACGAGAAGCTGAGAACGGGCCTGATGTAACAATAACAGTTATTCAAATAACTATAACATAAATAACACCTTTATCAAACCATCTGTGTCACTCCAAATTATTAAAGCCATCGATCGAGTTGGTTCTCCTTCATGTATACAAGTCCGACATCAGCGGCGCGTTACAGTTAAAAATTTTCTACAGGCCCATATAACAATATATAAACTATGTATGAAATGACAATAATATAAACAACAATTTTATCGAACCATCCGTGTCACTCCAAATCAATAAATCCATCAGAATCTTCGTCTTCCGTGTCATTTGAGAAAAAAGAAAAAGAAAAGAAAAGTTGACGCCGGAAAGACTACGTGTGCCACAGACGTCAGACTAGATATATTAAATAAATGTAATATAAACAACAATTTTAACAAACCATCCGTGTCACTCCAAATCATTAAATCCACCGGAATATTCATCCCGTGTCAAAAACCCCCAAAAATAAACAGATGGCGATTCCGGACCTACGTGCGGCGCTGATGTCAGCCTCGTTGTCAGTTGGCGGCTCCAATTATTCCACAGATCTACGTATATAACTATATTGTAGCGTTACCGAAGTACCAAGCAAGACGTGGGTTTGGTAACAGGCCGGCTCTTTATTTCACAAATCAAGAGCTCAACACGTGAGCCAACACACGCAAGCGCCCAGGATCGCTCGTTCCGCCCCCCCACCCCCGGCTGCCTTCACGGCCTCCCTACAAAATCGGAAACTACTGAAGTCTAACAACATACACGTTGCTACTCTAAATAAACTACATATCAAATAACTATAACATAAATAATACGTTTATCGAATAATCTGTGTCACTCCAAATCACTAAATCTCCCGACTTTGGAAGTCAGTGAATGGAACTCATTGTCAGTGAGGCTCCAATTATTCCACAGCCATAGTGCGCCCTTATGCGGTTTGAAATGAAAATTACATGTGAAGTGATCAACTATACTAGTAAGTAAGTAAAGTGTTAATGATCAAGTAAAAATTTGTGAAAAAATTCACATATAAGTCGCTCCTGAGTATAAGTCGCCCCCCCACCCAAAGTATGAAAAAAGAACGCGACTTATATTCCGAAAAATACGGTATATAAATGTATTATTTATTTATATATAGGCCGGTCCACGAAAATATTTCTGACACGTAACCGGTCCGTGGTGCAAAACAGGTTGGGGACCACTGATTTAGTAGAAGGTGGCTACAGATAAAACTTTGAGTTTATTTTGAAAAACTTACAGGTCACTCACTTAAGTTCAAACGCACGCACAACCAATGCAGCTATATAATAACTCTGCTGCAAACATAGGTTAACGCACTTGGGTTGATAACTGAACCCTGGTCTTTCACACGACAAGCAGAGATACTATCCACGATACTAACGAGGAACATGCCCTGTGTTAGGGCAAGATGGACTGCTTGGCGGGAGAAAGGAAAGGGAGGGGGCAGAAAGGGGAACGCTCACGGGACACATGCGCGTATAACTATTATGTGGATTTTAATCATCTGTAAACGTTATTAAAACAGTACTGAAATGGGGCAATCTGCTGGTCTGGTTCGTATATGCCTGCCTTCAAGTTTAGAGGGCACTACCTTTAGGGGGCGCATTAGAGGTTAGGGTTAAAGGTGAAGGGGTTACCGTTAGCGAGTTAGCAGGTTAGGGGTTAATTGTTAGGGTTTGGTTATTGTTAGGGTTTTAGAGTTAGCGTTAGGGCTTGAAGTTAGGGAATTAGGAGCCTTAGGCCAACCAGATTCCATTTATTCCATTAATCACTGACATTCAGTCTTCAGATCCATGTCACATGGGCTACCAATCGGAATGTAACGGGGTCAACTGGTCTACTATTAGATAGATTAGATTAGATAATCCTTTATTATTCCCTCAATGGGGAAACTCCTGTGTTAGCAGCAGTACACTTAACATATACACACACACACACACACACACACACACACACACACACGCATGCGGGGGAGGGGGTAAAAGATTAAAAAAGTAAAAGATATATATAATTAAAAAATATGGACAATACATACACAATACATAATATACAGTGGAGATAAAAAAATATTAGATAGAAAAATAGTAAAACTGCAAAAAAGCAGGTAAGAAGAGTGTGAGGTAGACAGATATTGCACATATGATTGCACATATGGTTATTGCACGTTATTATTGCATGTTATTATTGTCCGTTAGCTACAGTGATCGGCCTGGTTGTACAGTCTGATGGCAGCAGGGAGGAAGGACCTGCGATGCCTCTCGGTGGTGCATCGTGGGTGACGAAGCCGGTCACTGATGGAGCTCTCCAGGGCTCTGACAGTCTCATGAAGGGGGTGGGAGACATTGTCCATGATGGAGGACAGCTTAGCCACCATCCTCCTCTCCCCCACCACCTCCACCCGGTCCAGACTGCAGCCCAGGACAGAGCCGGCTTTCTTCACCACCTTGTCCAGTCTCTTCTTCTCCGCTGCAGTGATGCCGCTGCTCCAGCAGACCACCCCATAAAAAATGGCGGACGCCACCACAGAGTCGTAGAAGGTCCTCAGGAGGCCGTCCCTCACTCCGAAGGACCTCAGTCTGCGCAGCAGGTGGAGTCTGCTTTGGCCCTTCTTGTATAGGGCCTGAGTGTTGACAGTCCAGTCCAGTTTATTGTTCAGGTGAACACCCAGGTACTTGTAAGAGTCCACAATCTCTATGTCCGTTCCCTGGATGTTCACCGGCGAGGGGGGGGACTTTGCGCCGGCGGAAGTCCGCCACCAGCTCCTTTGTTTTTCCAGAGTTAATCTGGAGCCGGTTCCGCTGGCACCAGTCCACGAATCTGTGATTCAGTTCTCGGTACTCCGTCTCGTCTCCGTTGTTAATGAGACCGACGATGGCGGAGTTGTCCGAGAACTTCTGGAGGTGGCAGTTTGATGTGTGGTGGGTGAAGTCAGCTGTGTAGATGGTGAAGAGGAGGGGGTCCAGGACGGTAAAAAGCCTTAAAACAAAACGAAGAAGAAAATGACGTAACTTCCCGTTCGCGAACGAGTCGTGTATTGCATTTGCCGTTCACCAACGAACGAATCTGTGAGTGAACGGATCACTCATTGAGTGAATCACTCAGTGAGTGAATCACTCACTGAGTGATTCGCATTTCCAGTTCATCGTGAGAACGGATCAGTGAGGGAACGAATCCTGACTTTCCCGTTCGCAAACGAGTCATTGGGTTAACTGCCTTTCCGTGCATCAACGGATCAGTCAGTGAACGTGTTGCGTCTCCTAGCGTGAACTATGTAAGCCAGAATGTAGATTTACGATTTACTTATAGTAGGTTTTAAATGACGTGTATGCAAACAAAATGCCTAAATGCTATTATCTAATATATCGACTGTAGTTTCACATTAGATTGGTTTGAGATGTACTTTTATTATCATTATTATTATTATTATTATTATTATAAACATTTATGTTATAACTTGTCTGGTGTTTTATTCCTTGTTTTTATATTCGCCATTCAAAACATAAAAATCTGACATTTGGTTAACTGCTTTATATGACAATATGTATGTGTTTTACGTTGCTATATGAGTTGGTGTCCCCCAAAATAACAAACGTCGGCATAACGGTTTTTTTCCAACCTTTTCTTCAAACACAAACACATTCGGTATAATAACACCATCAACTACAAGCCAACAAATACAACATTGAAACATCAATGTCGGCATAACGTGTGTCGGCTTGCAATAGCATAGCAGCAATGCTGTCTGTCACTCACTCACTCGTGAAGACCAATCAGCAGCGCCAGCGAGCGTTAGATGGAGGAGGGACTTCACGCGTCAGTGACGTAACTTCCCGTTCACGAACGAGTCGTGAATTGCATTTGCCGTTCACCAACGAACGAATCTGTGAGTGAACAAATCACTCACTGAGTGAATCACTCACTGAGTGAATCACTGAGTGATTCGCATTTCCAGTTCACCACGAGAACGGATCAGTGAGGGAACGAATCCTGGCTTTCCCGTTCGCGAACGAGTCAATGGGTGAACTGCCTTCCCGTGCATCAACGGATCAGTCAGTGAACGTGTTGCGTCTCATGGCGTGAACATTTCAGTGGGTGAAATGTAGAAGTGTAGATTTACGTTTTGCCATGGAAAGACTGAAACACCACGTCTTTTGTGCTCGTTTTCCCCAAGCTAATGGCTAGTGTGCAAGCGCATGAAGAGACTGCCGGCCGGCCAGCAGACCCCATCTTCAACTTTATTCCATGAAGGGATGCGCCGGTCTGCAACAGCTGGGAGACTATGTTTTTAAATAACATGTTTATGCATATATACGCCAAAATATTGTTCTCCAATCTATCTACTGCAATTTCACATTAAATTGCTGGTTTGAATTTGTATTTTAAAACTTGTCTGGCGTTCGAGTGTTTTATTCCTTGGTTTTATTTTTGCGCATGAAAACGTAAAATGTAAGTCCCAACATTGTAAAAATGAAAACAAAACATACAGGGCGTGTTTTCACGCTGTGTTGGTGTCCCCCAAAATAATAAATGAAGGTTTGTGCGTCTTCCACATCAAATACAGGACAGCAAAATAAGTCAAATCGCCGCGGTTGCGCACAAAAAGGGAGAGCGTTATGGTGGTCCGTTGTCGGAGAATGGGAGGGCTTTACCTTATAGGGTAATGTTTGGGGGTGGGGGAAGGGTTAAAGCACCCCGTCACCTGGATCAAACTAAATCCTTTTCCGGGCAGGGGGAGAGAGTGGGTGCTTGAATTACAGCACGATGTTTACAAACACAAGCCTACCCCCCTCTCCCTCCTGTTAATTGTATAACCCCATGACCCCCTCATCACTTTGTTGTTGTTGTAAGTTTTTTCTTTTGCTGAAGTTATCAGAAGACAAGATGAGTGAGTCAAGAAAAAGAAGTGCCCTGTGGACCCAATTTAATAACATTTCTGATAAAGCTGCAGCATGCAATATTTGCAAAGCAAAGATTTCAACAAAAGGTGGATCTACAGCCAATCTTCATTTTGAAGCCCTTCGAAGAAGTCACCAGGGAATTATGTGGCCAGAGGTACATATGTGCATGATCGTATTTTCGAAATGTAATTTTGCCCTTAATTTTAAAGGCTTTGCTTTCAGTGTCCCTTTAAAATAAAAAATAATCAGAAAGAAAAAAACATTTGCCTTTTGTAGTTTTCAAGCAAATGTACTAATCATTACTGCTAATGCTAAACATTTCATATGCACCAACAACATGCATTCATATGATCATTGTTGTTATCAGAGTCAAACCTTTTTTTCCCTTGTCTCAGATACTATGTTACTGCATCAAAGGTGATTCTTCTTGCGAGAGGATTACAGAAGATAATCACAAATAAATAAAGAATTGCAAACATGACGGCGCCTGTGACAGCCATGGTGGAGACGATTGCGAGACAAATGTCAAACAGGTTCCACAAGATTGAGGCACATGTTTTGCTATCTGAAGAGGCAGCACTGGACCCAAGGTTCAAAAAGAAGGCCTTCGGCAGGGAGGAGGATCCCGATAGGACCTACCAGCATCTTAGCAATGCTGCTGCTAAGGTGAACCTTCCCAACCAGCAAGCTGAAGGAGAAGCAGAAGAAACAGCACAGCCTCAGAGTTCCGGGCAGGACAGCCAAATCTGGCAGGAATTTGACCAGCGGGTCTCAGGACTTGTGAGCAGCTGTCGTAATGCATTAACGGATTCAATGCTGGAGGTGCCTGCTTTTGTGGAAGAGCCCCTTATAAGTAGAGGTTCAAACCCCCTCTCTTGGTGGCAAAGTAGAGGTGTGGTTTATCCAAGACTTTCTCATGTGATGAAAAAGAGACTCTGCATTGTGGCTACATCTGTCCCGTCTGAGAGGATTTTCCGCAAGATGGGGCAGATATTATCAGAGAGATGAAATTGACTGAGTTCATCAAAAGTTAGTCAGCTTGTATTTTTGAATGCAAATCTGAAGTAAGAGCAAAAGAAAGTACAATGCATAGGACATTTTTACTTGACTTTGTTTGACTGTTTTGGTGTGTTTGCTTTGTTGATAACTGGATTTTTTGGGTCACTTTTTGGGGAATTTCTACCTCTTAGTGAAGTATTATTTTGCACAATTTTGGTGTGTTTGCTTGTTTGGTTACTGATTTTTTTTTTGTCCCTTTTTTTAAAATGTCTACCTCTTAGTAAAGTATTATTTTGCACAATTTTGGTGTGTTTGCTTGTTTGGTTACTGTATTTTTTTAAACACTTTTCTAGCTCTTAGCGTTGTATTATTTTGCACAAAAATTATTTTGTATTGGACTTTTGCTTTAAAGTCTTTGTTTCAGTATCTTTTTATGTATTTCCGTATTTTATACACCTCGCCGTGAAACAAAACGAAGAAAATGATGTAACTTCCCGTTCACGAACGAGTCATGAATTTATTATTATCCATCAGTCAGTGAATATGTTGCGTCTCCTGACGTGAACTGTGCAAGCCAGAATGTAGATTTACGATTTACTTATAGTAGGTTTTAAATAACGTGAATGCATATATATGCCTAAATATTGTTATCTAATATATCGACTGCAGTTTCACATTAGATTGCTGGTTTGAGACGTACTTTTATTATTATTATTATTATTACTATTATTTTAATGAACATTTATGTTATAACTTTTCTGGTGTTTTATTTCTTGTTTTTATATTCGCCAATCAAAACATAAAAATCAGACATTTGCTTAACTGCTTAAATTAACAAATGTCGGCATAACGGTTTTTTTTTTTTCAACCTTTTATTCAAACACAAACACATTCGATATAATACCATCAACTACAAGCCAACAAATACAAAATTAAAACATCAACGTCGGCATAAAGTGTGTCGGCTGGCAATGGCATAGCGGCAATGCTGTCTGTCACTCACTCGTGAATCTTCGCGAACGACCAATCAGCAGCGCCAGCGAGCGTTAGATGGAGGAGGGACTTTACGAGTCAGTGACGTAATTTCCCGTTCACGAACAAATAAGTGACGCAACTTCTCGTTCACGACCGGGTGAGAGACTGTTGCCAACGGATCAGTGTGTAGGTGTTGTATTATAGAAAGAAATGTGTCAATTACCCGAGCCAATTATTATTATATATAGGTTCTGTAGTTGTATTGTTTGATGTGTATGGGTTGTTGCCACTGGATGTTATAAAAAAAAAAAAAAAAAAAGCCGTATCAGTGTGTGTGTGTGGGGGGGGGGGGGGGGGGGGGGGGGGAGAGAGAGATTCATTGAACGATTCGTTTGAACGAATCCTTTGAGTGAACTGATTCTAAGGATTCAGTTCACCTAAAAGAACTGGAATGCACATCACTAGTGGTAATTACATAGTATTTTGCATTTACTAATTTGTTACATACAGTTTAGCAAGCAAATGCACAGTTCCAGAGTACAATTAATAACATGTGTTTTGTTTTGTCGTTTAATGTGGGTTTGTCCGCCAGTTTTGTGTGTTCGTCTCGTCGTACCGGGTTGTGCTTCAAGTGCGGCGGGCTGGTTCTGCTCGACATCGGCGAAAGCGAGTTTTGTGGCGACCTGAACTTTGAAGCGGGGACATTAAAGGCGCTCGGTCTGCGTCGTCCTGGAGCGTCGCCGGACTCGCCTGCTATTCTTCCCCCGGTTGGGCGTCCGGGCCTGGCTGGCGGCCACCCCAGCTCGCCCGTCCGTGCCTTCCATTCTTCTGGCGGACGTTCGATCGCTGGACATCAACATGCCTGCTGAGTTCTGCGGACCGGACAGTGCGTAGCTGCTGTGCGTCTGGAGCGGATGGCGCGCTATCGGGCGGACCGGGCCATTGTACGAGGGGGAACATCGCGTGGAGGTGGACTGTGCGTCTACATCCGTGAAGAATGGTGCCGGGACTTTGTTGTGGGATGCCAGCACTGCTCGCCACTGGCGAAGTTTGTGATCTCCGGGCTGTTGGGGTCCTGAACTCTCTCCCCGTTGTTTTACTTGTGTGTTAATCGTGTGCTGTGTCTCGTCACCGTGGGATAGGGGGAACGGTATTTCGGTTTCTTTGTGTGTCCTAGCATGAAGAAATTGACAATAAAGCTGATTCTGATTCTGATTCTGAACATGCTCAAAACCGTTCAGTGTGTGACAGCACCTAAACTCCATGTGCGTACTACTGCGCTTACTTTTTGCTTTAAACAGTAAAACCAGGGGAGAGCGCGGACGCAGTCCCCCACTACCAGAAATTATGCAGTCGAGATTCCCACATTCGGAGAATTCGCAGAGGTCAGCACAACCGGAGTGTAATGGCTGAGCCTCTCCCTGGGTGAACCACCTTCTTGATCACGGCGTCTCCCCTGCCAGGTAAGTATGAATTGGATCAGTTACCCGGCCGCCGTCTTTACCGCACACGCCATCTTCAGTCACGGGCTTAATTTCGCCAAACGTGTGGCACACATACACACTCAGTGGATGAAACAGGATTTGTAGAACTTTTTATATAGTACCTTTAGTCATTACAAAACCAAAGCATGATAAATTAAGTAAAAAATAGATTAAAAAAGACGACCATCATGCTTTGCTTCTTTTCCTACCCTTAATTGCCCCTACACCCGCGCCTTTGTTCACCTCCTTTTTCTTAGAGTCGCCATCTAGTGGTGATGGCAGCAACCCAACAAAATAAAGTGAAATAATATATCTGCAAAAACATGCCCATCACGCATTGCCTCTTTTAACCTGAGAACCCTAAAACTATGAATTTGTATTTATTGAAAACCTCCAGGGCAGCTCGGTGATGCACTGGGTAGCACGTCCGCCTCACAGTTAGGAGGGTGCGGGTTCGATTCCACCTCCGGCCCTCCCTGTGTGGAGTTTGCATGTTCTCCCCGGGCCCGCGTGGGTTTTCTCCGGGCACTCCGGTTTCCTCCCACGTCCCAAAAACATGCTTGGTAGGCCGATTGGCGACTCCAAATTGTCCCTAGGTGTGAGTGCGAGTGCAAATGGTTGTTTGTCTCTGTGTGCCCTGCGATCGGCTGGCAACCGGTTCAGGGTGTCCCCCGCCTACTGCCCGATGACGGCTGGGATAGGCTCCAGCACTCCCGCGACCCCCGTGGGGACTAAGCGGTTCAGAAAATGGATGGATGGATGGAAGTTTTGAAAACGACATTTTCTTGAAAATTTGAGAATAAGAATTGTAATTAAAATTCTTGAAACAATGATAGGAAAATCTCAAGCAAAGAAACACATTTTAATTATATTTTAGAACGGTTACGTAAATTCTTGCTGCCTCTCAAGCCGAAACGTCTTACATTTAGATCAGACCCCATCAAGTCATAATTGACAGCTTAACCCTGTAAGAATGAAGCGAATGGATTGAAATGGTTTTCTTACATATTGAACTGTTGATTTGACCAGGAGAGGGGGTGCACCGTGCCTGGAGATACTGCTATATCAAGTCGATGCGTGGAGTGGACGGGGCAAGCCCCTTTTCCAAATCCCTATTCCAAATAAATCAATTAAATATGTGGTGCCCAGATGGGGGACGTATCAGCTATTAAACTGATAAGAACAGATACTACACTTGATCTTAGCCAAAAGGCCGAGAAGCGATAACCCGAAATGGCTCTGAGGCAACGACTTAAATAAAGAGACTACCAATTCAAGTTACGGTTGCATGTATCAACTGATGCTAATGCCACATACTGACCCCTGTGAATTCCCCAAATGTGGGAATCTCGACTCCATAATTTCTGCTAGTGGGGGATTGCGTTCTTTCTGTTTAAAACAAAACTTTTGCGCAGTAGTACGCACACGGAGTTTAGGTCTACAGTGCTGTGACACACTGAACGCTTTTGAGTAGTGATGGACACATGAGGCTTCCTTGGTGTAACTGCCGAAGTCGAAGCAGTTGTGTCTTTCGCCGCTGGGCGGAGCTGTTGTGGCTCTGGCGAAGCTTCAAGTTTTGCATGGTGTGCAAATTATTTTTGTGTGAATTTATTTTTGTTCCTTGTTATTTGTATATAGTTTGTAGCACTGTCTTGTTGATATTAAGTTGCGATAGAAACCGGTGGTAAGTTAGACTTCGAGGGCACTTCCTGTTTCCGGGAAAGAAGCGGGAAGGTGACGTGATGCAACAGCGCAATAGTTAAGGGCCGACCTAGGATGCGTCATCGCGAAGCTACTAAGTCAAAACAGTAAAGTACCCGGTTGTTCACTGGCAGGCCAAAATATGTGTTGTCACCAGTTCTACGGTGTGGCTGTGATGTCAATGAATTAAGATCACAGTAAACATCTGTAACAAAGAACTCTCGTCTCTTTAGTGAAGAAACTGGCACACTTGGGATTTGAGGCTTTCCCACCAAACGGTTTGCAAATAGGTTCATTTCTCGAGGCTTCAGGTGCACACAACCCCTCCTGCTGGTCAAAAGGAGTAATTTATTCCATTAATGAGAATTACATTCACCTTTATATTTTGCTTCATGCAGCCTGATCAAAATGAATAAAACTTCTCTCTGTATGTGCATTCACGTGTAACATTGAAGGAGGTGGACGTGTGTTTCAATATGTAAATAAATACCATCATTGTCTATTAAGAAACTAAAAGTTGATGGAGCACATTTTGTTTTGAAGGGCTGCTGTGTTTTAACAAGGAAAGACTGATGTGCTTATGGATGAAGATGACTTGTACTTGTGATTGTGCTTGTGAACAGTAAAGGTTCAAGATTCAAGAATTTTTATTTGCCATGTTTGAGCGTGCCAAACAAGGAATTTGACTTCGGTACATCACAGCCTCTGTTCAACAGTTTGGTAACTAACAACACTCAGGACGTGTGAAAAATGACAAATATTCTCCCAGGAGGGCAACGAAAAACTCAAAACTCCAACTAGGGCAAATGAGAAACCTTGAGAAGAGACCACAGATGGGAGGGTCCCTCTTCCAGGATGACCAGGCTGCAATGGATGCAGAGAGGACACAGTACAAATAGTGTAGACAATTCAAAAAAAGGTGTGGAGAGCGGGATGTTATTGCACAGCAATGACTCTGAGACTCTAAGAGTGGTGTGAGTTCATCAGAGCAACAACCTGGGGGAAGAAGCTGTCTCTGTGTCTGCTGGTTTGGGCGTACAGAGCTCTATAACGCCGTCCGGAGGGGAGTAGTTCAAACAGACTGCAATCTGGGTGAGAAGGGTCTATAGAGATGTTACTTGCACGTTTCCTGGTCCTGGACAGGTACAAGTCTTGGATAGATGGGAGGTTGATTCCAATGATCTTTTCTGCAGTCCTGACTGTCTGTTGCAGTCTGTGCTTGTCTTGTTAGGAGGCCGATCCAAACCAGACAGTGATGGAGGTGCAGAGGACAGACTGGATGACGGCAGTGTAGAAGGTCTTCCCGCAGCAGGTTGAACTTCTTGAGCTGTCTCGGGAAGTACAGCCTCTGCTGGGCCTTCTTCCGGACAGAGTCTATGTGGCCGGTCCATTTCAGGTCCCGAGAGATTGTGGTTCCCAGGAACTTGAAGGTGTCTGTGGAGAGAATAGTATTACTGCGGATAGTGAGGGGTGAAAGTGGTGAAGGGTCTCGCCTGAAGTCCACTGTCATCTCCACGGTCTTGAGCGGGTTCAGCTCCAGGTGGTTTTGGCTGCTCGTGGACCAGCCGCTCCACCTCCTGTCTGTACGCAGTCTCGTCACCGTCCCGGATCAGTCCGATGAGAGTGGTGTCGTCCGCATACTTCAGGAGCTTCACAGGAGAGTCACCTGAGGAGAAATTGTTGGTGTAGAGAGAGAAGAGCAGTGGGGAGAGGACGCACCCCTGAGGGGCGCCAGTATTGGTGGTCCGGGTGTCGGATGTGATGCTCCCCAGCCTCACACTGTTGGCCAGGAAGCTGGTGATCCACTGACAGGTGGAGGCAGGCACCGCGAGCTGGATGAGCTTCTGTTGGAGGACGCCAGGAGCGATGGTGTTGAACGCCGAGCTGAAGTCCACAAACAGGATCCTGGCGTACGTTCCTGGGGTGTGCAGGTGGTGCAGGATGTAGTGCAGTCCCATGTTGACCGCATCATCCACCGACCTGTTTGCCCGGTAGGCAAACTGGAGGGGGTCAAGCAGGGGGCCCGTGACATCCTTCAGGTGGTTCAACACTAACCTCTCCAAAGATTTCATGACCACAGATGTCAGAGCGACAGGTCTATAGTCATTCAAACCTGTGATGGCGGGCTTCTTGGCCACCGGAACGATGGTGGAGCTCTTGAAGCACGAGGGCACCTCACACAGCTCAAGGGAACGGTTGAAGATCCGTGCAAAGGTGGGTGCCAGCTGTTCAGCACAGACTTTCAAGCAGGACGGTGACATGGCGTCTGGGCCCGGTGCCTTCCTGATCTTTGGTCTCCGGAACATCTGCCGCACTTCCTCCTCGTGGATCTGGAGTGCGGGCGCGGCCTCTGCAAGAGAAAGAGTAGGTGACAACGGTGATGGAGGTGTGGACAGAGCGGTTGTGGGGGGAGGTGAGTATGTTGATTGTGCTGCAGGAGGTCCTGTAGTGTGGGAGGACCAATCAAACCTACAGTAGAACCTGTTTAGCTGGTTTGCAAGCCTTGGGCTCTCCACAGGACAGGGGGTTCGTTTCTTGAAGCCGTGATGCTCTGCAGACCTTTCCACACTGTTGAGGGATCAGGATTGGCAGAGAGGTGTCTCTCCAGGCTCTCCCCGTAACACTTGCTGGCTTTCCTGACCTCTCGGTTCAGTGTGTTTCTGGTCTGCTTGAACAGGTCCCGGTCGCCGCTCCTGTAGGCCTCCTCCTTGATTAAAGATTAAAGTCCCAATGATCGTCACACACACACCTGGGTGTGGTGAAATTTGTCCTCTGCATTTAACCCATCCCCGTGTGATTTTAATCCATCCCCTGGGGGAGAGGGGAGCAGTGAGCAGCAGCGGTGCCGCGCTCGGGAATCAGTTGGTGATCTTGACTTTGCGCAGCCTCCTGAGGTTCGGTGTAAACCAAGGTTTGTCGTTCTTGTACATGCAGAAGGTCTTGGTCTCCACACACAGATCCTCACAAAAACTGATGTATGATGTGACAGTGTCGGTGAGTTCATGCAGGTCTGAAGTTGCAGCTTCAAAAACTCCCCAATCGGTGCAGACAAAGCAGGCTTGGAGGTCCTGCCTAGACTCCACTGTCCACTTCCTCACAGTCCTCACCACAGGCTTAGAAGTCTTTAATTTCTGCCTGTAGGCCGGGATCAGATGAACTAGACAGTGGTCTGAGAGTCCTAAAGCTGCACGAGCCACAGAGTGGTGTGCATCCTTAATTACGGTGTAGCAGTGGCCCAGTGTCTGTGCCCCTCTGGTGGGACACGTTATGTGCTGTCTGTATTTGGGGAGTTCGTGTGCGAGGTTCGCCCAGTTAAAATCACCCAGAACAATGATTTGTGAATTTGGTAGAGGTTTCTCCATGTCTGTCACCTGGTCAGCCAGCATCTACGTGGCTTCACTCGCATGTGTGTGTGGCGGAATGTAAGCAGCCGCCATGACGATCGAGGAGAACTCCCATGGTGAATAGAACGGCCGGCAGTTTATGAAAAGTGTTTCTAGGAGAGCGCTGCAAGACTCTTTCGACACCGTGACATCAGTACACCAACGTTCATTAATACAGAAACAGATACCACCTCCCTTTGATTTTCCGGTGAGCTCCGCGCTGCGATCTGCACGCATTAGCCGAAACCCAGCTAACTCCACGGCGTGGTGGGGGGTGCGTCCGTCAAGCCACGTCGCAACGAAGCACAGCGCGGCGGATCTGCTCAAGTCCGTGTTCCTTGAAGTGAGGAGCAGGAGTGCTTGTGCAATTGAGGGGGGTGGTTATTGGTTTTTATTCAAAAACAATATTTTTTGCCAAATTACAATAGACTGTCATGTGCCCATTCAAATGGGTACCACCAGAAATTAAACTGCATTGATAAACGAGGGCTTAAATGTGATTGTCTGTCTGCACTCGGCATTATTTCTCTGTTTATGTTCACATACGTATATGTCGGTATAAATTAGGTGAATGTATGACTGTTGCACGGAATATGATATAGGCGGCTATCCGTTGCGATACTGATATTTTCACAGAGAAAGAATGCTCCGCTTTCGCAGAGCATAAAAAAAAATTGAGATAGACTCTTATTGTTCCTCCCCACGGAAATCTTTAGTAAAAGGCGAAAGATTTATTCGATCTGAAGAGAAAAAAGTGTGATCTGATAATCTGGGTGAAAACGGGCCACCCCACTGCTGGTCTCACCAAATTCACAGGCGGTCTCACACTCAAATTGCAGCAACCATTCCTTCTAAAACAAACAATAGACGTTCATAGATTTACTATACTTAGAACAGGGGTCTCAAACTCCAGTCCTCGGGGGCCGCATTCCTACATGTTTTCCAAGTTTCCCTCGTTAAACACACCTGATTCAATTATCAGGCTCCTGCAGAACGTGAGGATGAACTGCTCATTTGAATCGGGTGTGTTTAACGCGGGAAACTTGGAAAACATGTAGGAATGCGGCCCCCGAGGACTGGAGTTTGAGACCCCTGACTTAGAAGGACTCAACCTAAATAGAAGGTTTAAACGAGTATTTTGTGTTCATTAATGTCTTTTTTACTTCAAACATTGTTGGTGCACAGGATTGTAGGTACCTGGTCGAACACTGACGGCGCTCATTCTTTCAAACAGCGTCACCTATTGATTGGGCGTCTATTTTGAGTATTGAAGGTAAAAACAGTTGTATGTCTCTGTACGTGTACTTTTGGTATGAGAGAACGGGAAATGATCCCATCTCTGTGTTTTATTTGAAAACGTGTGATTTCATAACTTTATTCAACACAAATCGGGAAACTAAATACGATCGAAATTTCTCAAATGATTTCTCAAATTTCAGAAGTGCTCTATATCTCTCGTGTCGCAAATAATTGAGGCTTTTGTCGTTGCTGGCGTGGTTTGGAGTGTAATTCATCTCCACTGCGATGGTGGCGTTCGATATTTGACATTTGAATATAAATCTGTCATTTTACTTTAGGAAGTAAAAGTTGTTTTCTAGAAATCCATACTTTTGATGTATGAGGAACAACAATCAGGCGCATTCTTCAAAAAGACAGACCTACAGCCGACAAAAAGGTTTTGATACGTTCATATCATGTAACGAGTCAGGAACGTGGTAATTACATATTATTTTGCATTGACTAATTTGGTTAATACAGTTTAGCAAGCAAATGCACAGTTCCAGAGTACAGTTAATAACATGCTCAAAAGCGTTCAGTGTGTCACAGCACCGCAGACCTAAACTCCATGTGCGTACTACTGCGCGTGATTTTTGCTGTTCGTTGAAAGACCAGGGGAGAGCGCGAACGCAGTCCACCACTGTTGTGTTTATACGGAGTAGAGATGAACGCTAATGCAACTTCTTTATTCAGCAACTTTCTATTTTCTCCCCACTCATGTCTCACATAGCAGTACAATGCCCCTGGCGCACCACAGAGCCCCCAACTGTCAACATTATGCGAGACCTCCAATAACACACTATATCAGGGGTGGCCAACCAGTCAGAGACCAAGAGCCACATTTTTTACTGTGTCATCGCAAAGAGCCACATCATACACATGAGCACACATGAACACCCCCCCCCACACACACACACACGCACACACACACACACACACACACACACACACACACACACACACACACATACACGCACACACCCCTCTGCTCAGCCAAATTTATTGTGTGACATTATTATGTCACGCACCAACATGATAATGACAAATTGACTCCTACAGTACTAAAACCACAGACCAAAGACCACATTTTCAACAATGAACATTGTGTGCATTGTCTCACACAGACAAACTCTCAGTTCAACAAATTCCACAAACAAAAACATACGTTTTTTCACTTACTATGTGTGGCGGGACAGACTATTCGTTTTAGTTTGTCGTTTTCAGGAGACAAGATTTCAATAACGTCACTGAGGCATATTTTAACGAACTCCACTTCATTGTATGGCTTTTTAGCCCGTGCAATGTTCCAAGCCAGTTGAAACAATGCAAGTGTGACAGTCTCTGAGTGCTTCGTAATTTTTTTGAAAAACTGTACCTATTTTTATCCCAGACTTCTCAAAGTCTCCAAACTTGTGCTTGCGAAATTCAGTCCCTTTTGCAAAGTCCTTATCGATATTGGCATGAAGTGAGCTGAAGTGGCGCTGACCATTTGAAGCTTTTAAATGCGCCAATGATGTCCGACATATCAGGCAGAATGGCTTGCCATAGCGTTCAACAAAAAACAACTTTAAGCTTTTCTGGACCTAATGGGCCCCCGTAGTCACAGTCGCCATTCATTAAAAAGCCAGCAAAATCAATCGCTCTGTTTGTCCCTCCTCCTTTGCGGGATTTCACCTCACGCGCATGCGCGTTTGACCAAAATACCATATTGAACTCAAGCGAAGCAAATACGCACGAAAAATAAACACAAATGTTGATATGAACGTAAAAGAGCCGCATGAAACCAGCCAAAGAGCCGCATGCGGCTCGCGAGCCGCGGGTTGGCCACCGCTGCACTATATAATATTATAGTTTCAACATACGATAATACCACATCTCCCTGTTTCCAGAGATCATAGGGTAGACTGCCTTTGTTTCATCAGACCTTAGAGGATTATTCTGCCTCTTGTGTAGAAAGGTCTGTTCCTAACCTTTGCCAAGGTCTTTCAGGGCACCCTGATGGCATGAGTGACTCTTTTGGGTTGTGTCGCTCTTGTATGCATGTCCTGCAGTTCAGTATTATTTCGTTCACTTGCTGGCTGAGTCCCGGCCACCACACAGATTGACGTGCACGTGCTTTACATTTCACGACACCTAAGTGTCCTTCGTGTAATTTGAATAGCACGTCGTTCCTCATTGCAGAAGGTATTACCAGTCGTGTGTCCTTTAGCAGTAAGCCATCTTTCACTGTTAATGTAGCTCGCTCCGGCCAGTAGTTTTTCAGCGCTGGTTCCTGTTTTGCATGTGCTGGCCATCCTTCCATGCACATGGTCATGACACGCGAGCAGACACTGTCGGCTTTCAATTGCTCTTTCAGGTTTTCTGTATATGATGAGCTGACAGGTAGACTCTCAGTGACACAGTCTGTTAGAGTGGTGCTCACTCTAACTTATTTTTGCAAGAACCACACGGGAGACAGTATGCCCTTTTTAAGCATTTGCAAATGGAGAACCATTCGTCGCTGTGCGTACAGCGATGATCGAATGAGGTCTGGCTCAGGCCTCTTGCAAGAGCATATTTATTAAGAACAAGCAGGGTGGGGGTGACATTGGACATGTTTGGTGGTCACCTCAGCAACTGGTTAATCAGTGCGGAGGGTCCCAGCTCATTGTTTTACAAGGTCGTGGAAACAGAAACTAGTGGAGCATTTTAGATGACTAACTAAGCAAGAATGTTTCCACACCATTTGGAAAGTTTCAACAACTGAATGGTTAAACTTTTCAGAGTCAAGGAAAGGTTTAAACAAAGTTAATAATTCTAGTCTACATTCCAACATAATCATACGATCAAGATAATCTGTAAACCCTAACAGTCCACAAATATGTTTGTGCTCTCCATCAGCTCCTGGTCATCAGTGGACATGCGTAATTTTACAGGTGCACGTGAAAGTGTGTCTGCCGTCCAAAGCGACTTTCCTGGTACGTGCACGATGGAGTATGAGTAGCGCATCAGCCTCATCCTGAAACCCTGGATTCTCTGTGGCAAAAGATCCAGTGCTTGGGCTCCGAGCAGGCTGAGAAGGGGTTTATGGTCGGTCTCCAGGCAAAACTCCTTTCCGATGAGGAAATCCCGAAACCGTTCACAGGCCCATGTGAGGCCCATGTGAGGCCCAGAGCCTCCTTCTCCACCTGTGCGTATCGTTGCTCAGTTGGAGTGAGTGACCGTGATGCGTAAGCCACAGGCTTCCATCCTTCCCCCATTTCTGGAGAATTACGCCCCCCAACCCATACGATGATGCATCAGCAGATACTTTGGTGTCTCTGCCCGGGTCATACATAGCCAGCACCGGAGGAGAGGACAGAGCTTTCTTTCGGTCTTCAAACGCTGCTGCCTGGTCCACGTCCCAGACCCAGCAGTTTTTCTTTGAGAAGAGGTCACGGAGCGGTTTATCTTTTTCAGCTAGCTGGGGAATAAACCTTCCCAGCTGGTTGACCATGCCGAGAAAACTCCTTAATTCACTCACATGTGTGGGCTCTGTCATGTCTGTGGTGGCATCTGTCTTTTTTGGGTCAGGGCGGATGCCTGCGGCTGTGATGATATGGCCCAGGAAGACTACTTCGCTCTTGGAGATTTCACACTTGTCCACATTCAGTGTGATGCCTGCTTTTTCCAGTCTTTGTAGCACGGCATTAAGTCGAGTGTCATGCTCTTCCTGGCCCCGCCCCCACACCAACAGATCATCGATGTGACAAACCACACCGTTGAGCCCCTCTGTGATCTCCGCCATCCTGCACTGGAAATGCAGAGAACTTGCAGAGAAGAACCAGTGGAAACACAGAGTCATTGTCAGTCTTTTTGTACCTTTAATCAGGATTCTGCTATTGGCTGTAATGAAGATTTGGCACACAAAACGTTTGTATATTCCTGAATTGTTAAAGCAGTGCTTTCAGGCCTCCTCAGTTTAACATTGTTTTAGTGATCAACACACCAAAACATCTGCAACAGAGAAAACTTGGCATTTTTTCTTTTGGTTTTTGATGAACTGTAAACTGACAATGGAGGGGTCTGCAGTCCATCTCGGGCCATGGTAAAGGGGCTGATCGGAAACCAGCTTATGGGGACAAGGACCGGGTGGATGAACTCAATCTGTTCTTCAACAGATTTGATTCCGCCTCCCCCCCACCCCTTCACCTCGATCCGCATCTCATTCTGCCACCTTCGACACTCCAGCCCCCCCGCCAGCTCCCCCCCCCCCCCCCCCCCCCGAGTCACTCTTCTGTCTCCACTCCATCACCCCGGTCTTCCGACATCCCCCTCTCCTTTACAGATCTTGAGGTGAGGAGTCACCTCAGAAAGATCAAAGCAGGGAAGACCCCGGGCCCAGACGGCATCTGGCCGAGACTGCTCAGGGACTGTGCGGACCAGCTGAGCGGTGTGGTCAGGTACCTGTTCAACCTGAGCCTGGGCCTGAACAAGGTCCCAGTACTGTGGAAGACCTCCTGCGTGGTCCCTGTACCAAAGGTGCCGTGCCCCAAGGAGCCTAACCACTTCAGGCCTATTGCCTTGACTTCCCACCTGATGAAGACTATGGAGAGGATCATCCTGGGTCACCTGCGTTCCCTAGTGGGAGCGCAGCCTGACTCCCTGAAGTTTGCTTACCGGCCTGGTGTTGGGGTGGACAATGCAGTGATTTATTTACTGCACAGAACACTGCTTCACCTGGAGGACAACAGGAGCACTGGGAGGATCATGTTCTTCGATTTCTCCAGCGCTTTTAACACCATCTAACCGTCACTGCTTAGGGTGAAGATGGAGAAGGCGGGTGTGGACGAGCGCCTGGCTGCATGGACAACGGACTTCCTCACCGACCGGCCGCAGTATTTGAGGTTACATCGATGTGAGTACGACGTGGTGCGCTGCAGCACTGGTGTCCCCCAGGGTACGGTGCTCTCTCCTTTCCTTTTCACCCTGTTCACTTCAAACTTTACCCACGACACCGCTCACTGCCACATCCAGAAGTTCTCCGACGACACGGCCATTGTTGGAAATGTCGCGGAGCGGAATGATCTGGAATATAGGTTGGTCATCAAGGACTTTGTCAGTTGGTGTGAGCTCAACCAGCTTCAGCTGAACACCAGCAAGACGAAGGAGTTGATTGTGAGCTTCGGGAGGACAGCACCCATCTTCACTCCGGTGAATATCCAGGGATCGGACATTGAGGTAGTGGAGAACTACAAATTCCTGGGTGTTCACCTTAACAACAAACTGGACTGGACTGATCACATCCATATCCTGTACAAAAAGGGCCAGAGTTGCCTCCACCTGCTGAGGAGACTGAGGTCCTTCGGTGTGTGCAGGGCTCTCCTCCGGACCTTCTATGACTCTGTGGTGGCCTCGGTCATCATCTACGCTGTGGTCTGCTGGGGTGGGGGCAGTACGGACCGGGACAGGGGGAGACTGAATAAGATGGTCAGAAGAGCGAGCTCTGTTCTGGGCTGTCCCCTGGACTCCGTTGAGGTTGTGGGTGAGAGGAGGACGTTGATTAAGCTTAAATCTATCATGGATAACACCTCTCACCCCCTCCATGAGATTGTGCGGTTCCTAAGCAGCTCCTTTAGCGGCAGACTTTTGCACCCTCGGTGTAGGAAGGAATGGTTCCGCAGGTCCTTCATTCCCTCTGCTGTCAGACTTTACAACATGCATGCCACCTGATAAAATGAATGTGTTTCGTCTCTACTAGCAGCACTTGTGTTTATCCTTGTCTGTTATTTACCCTTTTTTGTAATTCTGGCACTTGTATTCTTGCACTTGTATTATTCTTGCACTCATATGCGCTGCTGTGACAAGGGAATTTCCCCGCTGTGGGATGCATAAAGTTCAATCAATCAATCAAGAGTTGGTTCAGACTGAAGTAAAGTTGTCTATTTCAAAGCACGACACATTAAATTGACTATGAAGGGACTCGAACGCTCAATCGTCTGATCCGAAGTCAGACGCCTTATCCATTAGGCCACATCGCAATGTGAAAGACTCCCTGTTTTAAGTGTGGCCTTGATAAGTCTAAAAATTCAATGGTTCCCAACAAGCAAGGACGCCCAATGTGGGGCTTGAACCCACGACCCTGAGATTAAGAGTCTCATGTCCTACCGACTGAGCTAACCAGGCTTTTTGACCTTGGAATTGTTTTACTTTTTCAGTTTTTTTTAATGGTTTAGGGCAAATAGAGGAATGCTTAAACACATCTCTATTGATAAGACTAAAGAACCAAAGGTTCCCAACAAGTGTGGGCTGCCCAATGTGGGGATCAAACCCACGACCCTGAGATTAAGAGTCTCATGCGCTACCGACTGAGCTAACCGGGCTTCTCCTATTAAGAATTGTTTCATTCTTTCACTTTTTTTTAATGGGTTTGGTTCACGAAAACCAGCAGCCACGTTTTAAATCTGGCCCCTGAAACACATTCGTTGATAAGACTAAACATTTAAAGGTTCCCAACAAGTGGCATCTGTCCAATGTTGTCTCTAGTTCAAAACCCCAGCCCGAGTTGGAAACCCTAATTGGAAACCCTTGCCCCAGTTGGAATTCCTAGTTTGAAACCCTACCTCGAGTTGGAACCCTAGTTGGAAACCCTAGCCCTAGTTGGAAACGCTGGCCCTAGTGTGCAATAGAGAAAGCATTTTTTTTTTTGGTTTTTGTCACTTTGTTGCACTGAAAACGGAGATTGGGGGGGAGTCAGCACAACAAAAAAAGAAATCAGAGACCAAAACCCTTTCCGACAGTATACAAGAGTTGGTTCAGACTGAAATAAAGTCATTGATTTCATATGAATTATATTAAAATGACCATGAAGGGACTTGAACCCTCAATCTTCTGATCCAAAGTCAGACACCTTATCCTTTAGGCCACATAGCCATGTGAATGACTGTACCAAGTGAAACTTGGCAACGACTTCTGATGACTGCAGCCTTGTGGCAAGTGTTCACAGTTGTTACAGACATAAATGGCCTGTGGATTAAACAATTTACAGTAAAAGAGAATTGTAATGCAATTGACATATAACCTTGTTAGTGCAAGTGGTCGTGCATCAGTCTCAAAATCTGAAGGTTGTGAGCTCGACCCTCATACAGGGCACTGTTTTCCATAGTCCACAGTAAAATCATTGTCAATTACAGAAGATAGCAGGTTGCTCAGAATAGAATAAAGTATTCTGTCCATGAAGTTGAGTTTGACAGGCCGGTGGTTGAATCAATTTTACAGTAAAATAGCTTGTAAAACCTAACATTCATAGCCTCGTTAGCGCAGGTGGTAGCGTGTCTGTCTCATAATCTGAAGGTTGTGACTTAGACCCTCACACGAGGCACACTTTTATTTAGTTCTAGCTCGAGCCCTAGTTGGAAATCCTCTCCCCAGTTGGAAACCTTAGTTGGACACCCGAACCCGAGTTGGAAACCCTAGTTTGAGAATGCTCAGACAAAAGTAACTTTTTCTTTTGATGTTCAGTTTGATGGAAATGGCCGGTGGTTGAATCAATTTGACAGTAAAATAGCATTTTAGGACAGGCACCACATCGGCGCAGGCGGTAGCGTGTCAGTCTCGTAATCTGAAGGTTGTGAGTTTGATCCTCACACCGGGCATGCTTTTTACACAGTCTAGTTCTTGGTGGAAACCCTCATCGTAGTTGGAAATCCTAGCCAAGTTCAGTTTAATGGAAATGGCCTGTGGTTGAATTAGTTTTACAGTAAAAAACAATTGTCAAAATGCAAGTGCATAGCCTCGTTGGCGCAGGTGGTAGAGCGTCAGTCTCATAATCTGAAGGTCGTGAGTTCGACCCTCACACGGGACACGCTTCTATATAGCCCTAACTCTAGCCCCAGTTGGAAACCCACATCCTTGTTGGAAACCCCAGTTGGAAACCCCAGTTGGAAACCCCAGTTGGAAACCCCAGTTGGAAACCTTGGCCCTAGTTTGAAACCACAGTTGGCCTCCCTAACCCTAGGTCAGGATGCGCAACCCAAAATGTTCAAAGAGCCATATTGGCCCAAAAGTACAAAAAACATACCTGTCTGGAGCCACAAATATCTAAAACCCTTTTATAATGCAACATCAGAGATGGGGACTCGAGTCACTGTGACTTGGACTCGAGTCGACTCGAGTCGCTGTTTTGATGACTTGTGACTTGAGTTGACAAAAAATGAAAAAACTTGAGACTCGACTTGGAAGTTAAAGACTCGGGACTTGACTTGACTTGAGACACGATGACTTGAATGACTTCAGTGTTATTTAGTTTATGTTTTCAATTTGAATATAAAATTAATAATACATTTGAAAAAAATAATATCGATAACACAGTAGGAGCGCAGGCTGAGAATGGCGTTGTCATGATTGGATCACTACCCTGTCACTCAATCAGTCGTGCCCTGTCTACCTACCGAATGTGTTTATTGGAGAATCATGCCCCTTTATATCAGACATGCGCAAACATGTCAGCGGGAGCGGTACCGCGAGTCAACACCTTCGGCTATCGCAATTACTTTTATGATGGCAAAAGACGGACAGCACAGTGCGTGATATGCAGCAAAAACATTTCGCACAGCCAGACGACAACTTCAAACTTTGTCCGTCATCTGAAGAGCCATTCTGCCAAATAAGTGCTTTTCATTTATCTAAATAGGTGTGTGTATATATAGCTTTAATGCAATGAATATGATGATGAAACTTAATTAAGTAAATATGACTTAATATGGAGCAAGTTAATAAATAAAAACTACAGTTAACTTGACTTGGACTTGACCTATTTAAAGACTTGACTTGGACTTGACTTGACCTATTTAAGGACTTGATTTGACTTGACTTGCCCAAGACAAAAATGACTTGGGACTTACTTGAGACTTGAAGGTTAAGACTTGAGACTTACTTGAGACTTGCACATGTGTGACTTGGTCCCATCTCTGGACATTTGTGTTGTCTCGGACCTGACGTTATAGTCCGGGACATTTTCCTCCACGGTGTCATTTGGGTCCTCTCTTGTGTTGATTTCCTCAACGCATTCGAGTCTTTGCAACTCACTCTCGGGAGCCAGGTGGCACCATTCGTTTATGACGAGCCCACTGTCCTCCATCTCTTGGATGGCATCTTCAATGTCTCGACTGTGTTTCTCATACCTTTCTCTGTTCCTTTTGACAATGGATATGGTAAAGGAGCTATTTCTCTTTAAAGATACAAATACTCTTCTTAATATTAGGACATCCAGGTAGAGAAGACATTTTGACTTTGGCCAAAATGCTGTGACAGATAGATGGACAAAAGATTTTGGATTATGCGAGCCACCTCTCAAAATCAAGTGCATTTGTGTTTAAGGGATATTTACACTGAATAAAATTCATTTTAAAAATAGATAAAACAGATAAAACAACTTTTGTAAACCAATGGTAAATTGCAATTGTAAAATATTAAGAATAAAGTTAGACCAATCGGTCATTAACAGAGTTAAAAGGAAACAGTTAATAGATTATATAGAAGCAGATAAAAAGAAGAAATCTATCATGTATATCAAAACATTCGTAAAAAGAATCAATTCATTGTGTCTCTGTTTCCATGCCCTAAATGAGGTAGGAAGACAAAAAGGAGGCTGAGGACGCCTCAGCTGCCTGCAAAGCTACCAGCTGCCTAAAAAGGGCAGAGGTCAGATCCTCCTCGTCCTCATGAAGGCTGCTGGTGTCTGAGGGTGAACTCGAAAAGCAGTCCAAGGTCACCTCGGCCAACTCCTTAAATAGGCCGGAGGTCAGGTCGTCCTCGTCCTCATGCAAGCTGCTGCTACACAAGGGTGAATCCCAGAAGGAGCTAGTGGACATCTCCAGCTCCTCCAACTCCTTAAATAGGCCGAAGGTCGTCAGGTCGTTCTCATACAGGCTGCCGATGCATGAGGATGAGGACGGAGATGGAGGCAACTCAAAACCCCTACCGATGGTGCAGCCAGGGTCCTCATTAGGCCCTGCCTGCCAAATGCTCGTATCTGGCAAGAAGGGCTGCCTCGGCACCGCCAAGTGGCCAGTCAGGTCCGCTTTGCGTGCCTCAAAGTGGCTGAACGTGACAGAGGGGGGGTGCCGGTGCGGGGATGTCAGGTACACGCACTGCAAACACAAAAACGCCAGTCACTCCCGAGATGAGATTCACTGCGAGTCTTCCATCACTAAACAGAATGCTCAGTTTGGATTGACACGCTCTGTCAGGTGATCAGTTCAAAAAATTCAAAGAAACATTTTCTGAGACGTACCTGTATTATTATTGCCCATCAAAGAAGCATGCGGTTGGACATTATTGGTGCGTTCCGATTTTTTGGTACTGCACCACACTCTCTTTTTCTTTTGACCCTGCACAAAACACAAAATCATGTCATTTCACACAAAAACACTTTTTTTCTTTTTTTTTTTATTGTTCCGATGGATTCTAACTCTCATAGTTATCTCGACAGGACCAATCCGGGTGCAAGCTGGCATGGATCTGGTTGAGCCAATCCGATTCATTAAAGTACTTTTCCTGCTCGTCCTGCGTGAGCGACTTCCACTGTGGATTTAATGAGAAAGTGTCAAAAAAAAACATGCGCGCGTGAATGCGTGCGCATCGTACTTACCATCTGCCCCAAGATTTTATTAACGGATGCGCTGTCTGTACGCTCTCCGCTTGAATTTTCAAGTTGAGCTTTGACAAAAGGCCGCTGCTCCTTCATAAATAACATAAATGCATTCGGTGTTTTTTTGATATACGGCTTGGAAGGAGTCTGGGGTTCTTTTGTCCAGCTGGAAAATCAAAAGCACAAGCAAACGCATGTCACCATCGTGTGGGCATTCAAAGGAATACATTTTGCAGAAACTGAGGATTTACCGTGCATTTTGGGGTGTTGGTGGTAAGATCGGAGTGAGCAGGTAACATCCTGGTGGTCGTATGTTATTGGACAAGTGTCCAAGGCTACAGAAAAATACGAACGTTAGACTGCAGAAATGTTGACGATAGAAACATGATATGATATACAGTTGTTACTTACATCACTCGATCAGGCAGGTGGCACCAAGGTTCCACCAAATGTGCATCCAGAATCTGCAAAAAAAAGTTATTAATTGTTTTATGAGAAACATGTAACTATTCCATTTTTCATGTTCTCGTGCATGATTCTCCTCAAAATCCAGAGTTTGCATGAGTTGTTCATACTTTAATCTTCATTCAAATCTGGCTGCAATTCCTCATTAAACATCTGGAACACTAAATTAAACATTTTAGTTTTCAGTTGAGTTTTTCCGTCCCGAATTGTAATTGTGTCTTCAAGTTTGTGCATGTTCCAATAAGTTTCAGAAAAGTTATTTATGCGAAAACGTTTCTTTATTGAAGTTATTTGGGTCTAAAACTTTTCCCTACCTGTTTTTGACGGTTTTGCATCATCTTTAAATCGGCGTTGGTTAATTTTTGTGCGTCTGATCGATGAGTTCCTGACTTCCGAAATGATGTCTATCCGTTATGATCGGCGTTATCATTGAGGCATACTTAAAAAATTTTTTTTTAAAAAAGGCCTCCTGGCTGAGTGTGATCGTTTTGAAGTTGTCACGCCAGTGGTCCAGCCGTGTGGGATCGTACACGCACAGAGGTTTGGATTGTCTCACAGGAGGGAGCTGAAAGAAATCTCCAACAGCAAGAACAGACATGCCACCAAAAGGTAAATTAATTCCTTTGATTTGTTTCAACCTGGCATTCACGTAGGCAAAGAGGTCTTTTGACACCATGGAAATCTCATCGATGATGAGTATTTCGGCGATCGACAGCTCGGCTCTGACTTCGTCCAGTTTATTGCCCAGGCCGTGGTACGGGCAGTGGCGTAGCCAAGCCGGGGCGAGCCGGGGCGGCGCCCCGGTTAGGACTCCCTGCGCCCCGGTTGAAAAAAATCGAGCTTTTTCGATTCTTCATTTTCATGCCGTTTTTTTCTTTCGGTCTTGCGCGAATGTGCTTGCGCTATTCTATGTGCGCGATGTTATCCATTCACCGTTTGCCTCCCGGACCCGGATGTTGTTTTAGCGATCAGCGAACGGCGTGGGTGATGTTCGATTTTTTTTCTCCTACATGAAGATGAATAAAAAGCGAATTACCGATTTCTTTGGTGTACCTAAAGAAAAAAATTGTCAGGAAGAGGATGATGCTTCTCGCTCTAGCTGTAGCATTGGTAGAGTTCCTGAAAGTCGACTCGGGAGCGACTCAGTCAGAGTCGAGCAGTGCCAGTGTCACAATCACTATCGAGAATGGTTCTGCATGCACGAGTGGCAGTGCAACGCCAACTGGTACAACTAGTGCTACTGCTGCTGATGAGACCGCTGGTTCTCCTGCTGCTCTTGATGGTGATCCTGCTCCTGATCGGCATGCAACTCTTACTCAGCAAAAAATGGGTAGGTTATATACTATATAGCCTGTGAGCATGGCCTAATTTAGTTGTTGAATAAAACTAATTTAATAATTAGTAGCCTAATTATTCAAATTATTATTAGCCTATATCAAATTATATTAGGCCTAATTTAGGCCTAATATTAATAAATTATTTGGGGCCTACTGGTTTAATAGATAAGTAATAAATTATTACTTCTACCTGTACCAGTACTATCATTCTGACTGCCAATGTATGTGCTTTTTGACTGGTTATAGATGAGATTTTGTTTTTATCCTTTTTATTTTTTGCATATTCATTTTCATATCCAGCTTTAAATTTTTTAAAAGTAACTCCACATTCATATTTTATTTCATAGATATGATTAGAAATAACTACATCAGAAACTAATCTGGTTATTTGTTTTCTTTTGCCAGTAGCTGCGCCATCAGATATTTCATCTGCTCCAGAGAATGGACCAGCACAGCCAAAACTGCAGAAGTTCCCAAGGACACTCTTCTCCAAAGAAGGAGCAAAGAGAAAGGACTACAGAGCCTTCAATCCTGCGTGGTACAAGTGTTATCCCTGGATAGAATACTCTGTGGAGGCCAACAAAATGTACTGTTTTCACTGCCGGGCACTGGACAAGCACAATCGCCAGGAGATTGAGGAAAACAGAAGATATGTGACTTACATTGTAAACACAATTGTGTTTCTTGGACGCCAAGGACTCGCTCTGAGAGGGTCTGACGAAAGCTCAGGTTCTTTTCAGAGGGGGAATTTTCTAGAGTTGGTCGATTACACTTCCAAGCTCAGTCCAGAGTTTGCTTCGCTCAAGAAGAAAATGAGACGCAATGCCACCTACCTCTCACCTGAGATCCAGAATGAGCTCATCACACTGATAGGCAATCATCTCCTGGATGAAATCTCTGATGAACTAAGCAAAGTTAAATACTTCTGTCTGTCTGTCAGCAGATGAGACTAAAGACACATCGCACCAGGAGCAGCTTTGTGTCACACTACGCTACCTAAAGGATGGCAATGTGGTTGAACGGTTTGTGGGATTTCATCCTTTGGAGCAGCTGAATGCAAGATTCATGGCTGAGAAGATAACCAAAGTGGTCAGCAAAGTCGTTCCTATGGACAAATGCGTTGCCCAGGTCTATGATGGTGCTGCAGTGATGAAGGGACAAAAGAATGGAGTAAATGCTATCATCAGCCAGGACTATCCGAAGGCATTGTACTTGCACTGCCAGAGCCATGTGCTGAATTTGTGCTTGGTGGGCACGGTGTCTTCTGTTCAAGAAGCAGAAGGTTTCTTTTGTGTTTTGAAAACCTTATATGCATTTGTTACTTCATCTGCTGTCCATCCCAAGTTTGTTTCTGTGCAGGAGCAGATGAAATCTCCAAAAGAACAGGTGAAGCACCTTAAGTCATGGCCTGACACAAGGTGGTTTTGCAGAATTTCTGCAATTCGTGCTGTGCATGGCACTTATGCCTTCATTCTGGAGACATTGAATTGGTTTGCTGATGAAGAGGTGAATGCTGAGCGTCGTTTGAAGGCAACTGCCCTCAATAATAATAATAATAATAATAATAAATTATATTTATAACGCACTTTATATTCGGGGGAATCTCAAAGTGCTACATGGCAGATAAAAAACTAGAAAACAAGGACAAGTATAAAACAACTGGACGACAACCAAGATATGAGAGAAACTACGGAAATGCTAAGGTAAAGAGGTGAGTTTTAAGTCCAGTTTTGAAAGAGTCAGTGGATTGGGGTGCTCTTAGGTGGTCGGGGAGGGAGTTCCACAGTGTAGGCTGTATGGCAGAAGGCCCGGTCGCCCATGGTGCGCAGCTTGGTTTTCGGATCCTCAGGCACCAGGTTGCTCATTTTGAATTTTTGTTGATGCTTCATGTAATGCTCAAACTCTTTTCCATTACTGAATCTTTGACATTGTGTTTGCAAGCCAAGTCTCTGCATGCAAAGGCAAGCATTGATCTCATTGAATCAACTATTGCAGAATTGGAGTTGTTATCTCAAGATGACTGGTTTGATGAAATTTTTGAGCAGTGTCTGACTCTAGCTGGAAAATATGAGTTCCCTGTCACTCTGAGGTCAGGAGAGAGAAGGAAGGCCAAGTTACCTGAGAAGTTCTCTGACTCTGTTGTCACCCACAAGGTGCCTGATAGGAGAACTGATGCCATGTCTGCTCCTGATGCTAAAGTTCTTGCTAAGCGTGTTTGCTCAGATGTTGTGAGCATGATGGTGGGAGAAATGAAGTCCCGCTTCAGCAACAAAACCTTGCAATTCCTGAGGGGATTTGGAGCTCTAGAGCCCATGATCATGAGGGAAGGAGTGCTCATTGAGAATGATCAGTTTCTGAATTCAGATGATCTCTTGGTCATAACTGAATTCTATGGGCTTTGTTCCCAGAGTGATTTCCTGGCTGAGGCAAGAGTTACACGCAGAGTCATCATGAAAAGATGGCATGAAGCTTCCAAGACTGAATTTTCAATTGACAGTGTGATGTCTATTAGCACTGATCTTGGCGAGATTTTTCCTTACATTCTTTCACTTTATGAACTTGCTTTGACAATTGGGTGCAGCAGTGCCTCTTGCGAGAGGTCTTTCTCTGCTATGAAGCGAGTAAAGAGCTACTTGAGGTCTTCAATGACTGAAGAGAGGCTGCATGCTCTATCTGTCATCAACATTGAGAATCAGCTGCCTATTGATGCTAATGCAATTGTTTTGAAATTCGCAGCCAATGATGGAAACAGGCGACTCCTGTTGTATTAAGCTTTACAGTTAAATATGATACAGTTGCTTTCTTCTACAGTTCCATTCTGTTTTTTATTTCGTGGTATTCTTGTAACTTTTTCTTATAGCAAGTTCTATTCTGTTCAGGTGTTTTTCATGTTTTCTGTTCCTTTACAAAAGTTATTGGTATAGC
>NW_023590248.1:0-67123 GCF_901709675.1 Syngnathus acus
ATAGGCATTCACGGAGGTCCCGCCAGCCGGTCCGCGGGCTATTTAGGGTCCCATAACTGACCGGGCGCGGTCTCAAACTCAGGCCCGGCAGGAGTGCTCGGAGGGCGGATAGGCATTCACGGAAGTCCCGCCAGCCGGTCCGCGGGCTATTTAGGGTCCCATAACTGACCGGGCGCGGTCTCTAACCCACGGCCCGGCAGGAGTGCTCGGAGGGCGGATAGGCATTCACGGAGGTCCCGCCAGCCGGTCCGCGGGCTATTTAGGGTCCCATAACTGACCGGGCGCGGTCTCAAACTCAGGCCCGGCAGGAGTGCTCGGAGGGCGGATAGGCATCCACGGACGTCCCGCCAGCCGGTCCGCGGGCCATTCAGGGTCCCATACATGACCGGGCGCGGTCTCGAACTCAGGCCCGGCAGGAGTGCTCGGAGGGCGGATAGGCATTCACGGAGGTACCGCCAGCCGGTCCGCGTGCCATTTAGGGTCCCATAAGTGACCGGGCGCGGTCTCTAACCCACGCCCGGCAGGAGTGCTCGGAGGGCGGACAGGCTTTCACGGAGCTCCCGCCAGCCGGTCCGCGGGCCATTTAGGGTCCCATAAGTGACCGGGCGCGGTCTCGAACTCACGCCCGGCAGGAGTGCTCGGAGGGCGGATAGGCTTTCACGGTGGTACCGCCAGCCGGTCCGCGGGCCATTTAGGGTCCCATAAGTGACCGGGCGCGGTCTCTAACTCAGGCCCGGCAGGAGTGCTCGGACGGCGGATAGGCATTCACGGAGGTACCGCCAGCCGGTCCGCGGGCCAATTAGGGTCCCATAAGTGACCGGGCGCGGTCTCTAACCCACGCCCGGCAGGAGTGCTCGGAGGGCGGACAGGCTTTCACGGAGCTCCCGCCAGCCGGTCCGCGGGTCAAATAGGGTCCCATAAGGGACCGGGGGCGGACGCTAAACCACGCACTCAACTCGGCACTCTGAAGCACCCAAGAGCGCTTTTTACTAGAAAACGTGCTCAGCTCGTCGAGAAAATGCACTCTAAGCAATACAATTAAAAATGCTTATAAAACATAAACCAAACGTTGCAGGTGGTCATTTCTTCATGCGCAGTGATAAACTCGGCACTCTGAAGCACCCAAGAGCGCTTTTTACTTTGCCAACCTAACCAGAGTGACGGGAGAGGCACCATCCAGAAAACGTGCTCAGCTCGTCGAGAAAATGCGATTTAAGCAATAAAACTAAAAATGCTTATAAAACATAAACCAAACGTTGCAGGTGGTCATTTCTGCATGCGCAGTGATAAACTGGGCACTCTGAAGCCCCCAAGAGCACTTTTTACTATGCCAACCTAACCAGAGTGACGGGAGAGGCTACATCCAGAAAACGTGCTCAGCTCGTCGAGAAAATGCGATTTAAGCAATAAAACAAAAAATGCTTATAAAACATAAACCAAACGTTGCAGGTGGTCATTTCTGCATGCGCAATGATAAACCCGGCACTCTGAAGCACCCAAGACCGCTTTTTACTAGAAATAGTGCTCAGCTCGTCGAGAAAATGCGCTCTAAGCAATACAATTAAAAATGCTCATAAAACATAAACCAAACGTTGCAGGTGGTCATTTCTTTATGTGCAGTGATAAACTCGGCACTCTGAAGCACCCAAGAGCGCTTTTTACTATGCCAACCTAACCAGAGTGACGGGAGAGGCACCATCCAGAAAACGTGCTCAGCTCGTCGAGAAAATGCGATTTAAGCAATAAAACTAAAAATGCTTATAAAACATAAACCAAACGTTGCAGGTGGTCATTTCTGCATGCGCAGTGATAAACTGGGCACTCTGAAGCCCCCAAGAGCGCTTTTTACTATGCCAACCTAACCAGAGTGACGGGAGAGGCACCATCCAGAAAACGTGCTCAGCTCGTCGAGAAAATGCGATTTAAGCAATAAAACAAAAAATGCTTATAAAACATAAACCAAACGTTGCAGGTGGTCATTTCTGCATGCGCAGTGATAAACCCGGCACTCTGAAGCACCCAAGAGCGCTTTTTACTAGAAATAGTGCTCAGCTCGTCGAGAAAATGCGCTCTAAGCAATACAATTAAAAATGCTCATAAAATATAAACCAAACGTTGCAGGTGGTCATTTCTTTATGTGCAGTGATAAACTCGGCACTCTGAAGCACCCAAGAGCGCTTTTTACTTTGCCAACCTAACCAGAGTGACGGGAGAGGCACCATCCAGAAAACGTGCTCAGCTCGTCGAGAAAATGCGATTTAAGCAATAAAACTAAAAATGCTTATAAAACATAAACCAAACGTTGCAGGTGGTCATTTCTGCATGCGCAGTGATAAACTGGGCACTCTGAAGCCCCCAAGAGCGCTTTTTACTATGCCAACCTAACCAGAGTGACGGGAGAGGCACCATCCAGAAAACGTGCTCAGCTCGTCGAGAAAATGCGATTTAAGCAATAAAACAAAAAATGCTTATAAAACATAAACCAAACGTTGCAGGTGGTCATTTCTGCATGCGCAGTGATAAACCCGGCACTCTGAAGCACCCAAGAGCGCTTTTTACTAGAAATAGTGCTCAGCTCGTCGAGAAAATGCGCTCTAAGCAATACAATTAAAAATGCTCATAAAACATAAACCAAACGTTGCAGGTGGTCATTTCTTTAAGTGCAGTGATAAACTCGGCACTCTGAAGCACCCAAGAGCGCTTTTTACTTTGCCAACCTAACCAGAGTGACGGGAGAGGCACCATCCAGAAAACGTGCTCAGCTCGTCGAGAAAATGCGATTTAAGCAATAAAACTAAAAATGCTTATAAAACATAAACCAAACGTTGCAGGTTGTCATTTCTTCATGCGCAGTGATAAACTCCGCACTCTGAAGGACCCAAGAGCGCTTTTTACTATGCCAACTTAACCACAGTGACGTGAGGCGACCGGGCGCGGACGCTAACTCACGCCCGGCAAGAGCGCTCGGAAGGCGGATAGGCTTTCACGGAAGTACCGCCAGCCGGTCCGCGGGCTATTTAGGGTCCCATAACTGACCGGGCGCGGTCTCAAACTCAGGCCCGGCAGGAGTGCTCGGAGGGCGGATAGGCATTCACGGAAGTACCGCCAGCCGGTCCGCGGGCTATTTAGGGTCCCATAACTGACCGGGCGCGGTCTCAAACTCAGGCCCGGCAGGAGTGCTCGGAGGGCGGATAGGCATTCACGGAGGTCCCGCCAGCCGGTCCGCGGGCTATTTAGGGTCCCATAACTGACCGGGCGCGGTCTCTAACCCACGCCCGGCAGGAGTGCTCGGAGGGCGGATAGGCATTCACGGAGGTCCCGCCAGCCGGTCCGCGGGCCATTCAGGGTCCCATACATGACCGGGCGCGGTCTCTAACCCACGCCCGGCGGGAGTGCTCGGAGGGCGGATAGGCATCCACGGACGTCCCGCCAGCCGGTCCGCGGGCCATTCAGGGTCCCATACATGACCGGGCGCGGTCTCGAACTCAGGCCCGGCAGGAGTGCTCGGAGGGCGGATAGGCATTCACGGAGGTACCGCCAGCAGGTCCGCGGGCCATTTAGGGTCCCATAAGTGACCGGGCACGGTCTCGAACTCACGCCCGGCAGGAGTGCTCGGAGGGCGGATAGGCTTTCACGGTGGTACCGCCAGCCGGTCCGCGGGCCATTTAGGGTCCCATAAGTGACCGGGCGCGGTCTCTAACCCACGCCCGGCAGGAGTGCTCGGAGGGCGGACAGGATTTCACGGAGCTCCCGCCAGCCGGTCCGCGGGCCATTTAGGGTCCCATAAGTGACCGGGCGCGGTCTCGAACTCACGCCCGGCAGGAGTGCTCGGAGGGCGGATAGGCTTTCACGGTGGTACCGCCAGCCGGTCCGCGGGCCATTTAGGGTCCCATAAGTGACCGGGCGCGGTCTCTAACTCAGGCCCGGCAGGAGTGCTCGGACGGCGGATAGGCATTCACGGAGGTACCGCCAGCCGGTCCGCGGGCCAATTAGGGTCCCATAAGTGACCGGGCGCGGTCTCTAACCCACGCCCGGCAGGAGTGCTCGGAGGGCGGACAGGCTTTCACGGAGCTCCCGCCAGCCGGTCCGCGGGCCAAATAGGGTCCCATAAGGGACCGGGGGCGGACGCTAAACCACGCACTCAACTCGGCACTCTGAAGCACCCAAGAGCGCTTTTTACTAGAAAACGTCCTCAGCTCGTCGAGAAAATGCACTCTAAGCAATACAATTAAAAATGCTTATAAAACATAAACCAAACGTTGCAGGTGGTCATTTCTTCATGCGCAGTGATAAACTCGGCACTCTGAAGCACCCAAGAGCGCTTTTTACTTTGCCAACCTAACCAGAGTGACGGGAGAGGCACCATCCAGAAAACGTGCTCAGCTCGTCGAGAAAATTCGATTTAAGCAATAAAACTAAAAATGCTTATAAAACATAAACCAAACGTTGCAGGTGGTCATTTCTGCATGCGCAGTGATAAACTGGGCACTCTGAAGCCCCCAAGAGCACTTTTTACTATGCCAACCTAACCAGAGTGACGGGAGAGGCACCATCCAGAAAACGTGCTCAGCTCGTCGAGAAAATGCGATTTAAGCAATAAAACAAAAAATGCTTATAAAACATAAACCAAACGTTGCAGGTGGTCATTTCTGCATGCGCAGTGATAAACCCGGCACTCTGAAGCACCCAAGAGCGCTTTTTACTAGAAATAGTGCTCAGCTCGTCGAGAAAATGCGCTCTAAGCAATACAATTAAAAATGCTCATAAAACATAAACCAAACGTTGCAGGTGGTCATTTCTTTATGTGCAGTGATAAACTCGGCACTCTGAAGCACCCAAGAGCGCTTTTTACTTTGCCAACCTAACCAGAGTGACGGGAGAGGCACCATCCAGAAAACGTGCTCAGCTCGTCGAGAAAATGCGATTTAAGCAATAAAACTAAAAATGCTTATAAAACATAAACCAAACGTTGCAGGTGGTCATTTCTGCATGCGCAGTGATAAACTGGGCACTCTGAAGCCCCCAAGAGCGCTTTTTACTATGCCAACCTAACCAGAGTGACGGGAGAGGCACCATCCAGAAAACGTGCTCAGCTCGTCGAGAAAATGCGATTTAAGCAATAAAACAAAAAATGCTTATAAAACATAAACCAAACGTTGCAGGTGGTCATTTCTGCATGCGCAGTGATAAACCCGGCACTCTGAAGCACCCAAGAGCGCTTTTTACTAGAAATAGTGCTCAGCTCGTCGAGAAAATGCGCTCTAAGCAATACAATTAAAAATGCTCATAAAACATAAACCAAACGTTGCAGGTGGTCATTTCTTTATGTGCAGTGATAAACTCGGCACTCTGAAGCACCCAAGAGCGCTTTTTACTTTGCCAACCTAACCAGAGTGACGGGAGAGGCACCATCCAGAAAACGTGCTCAGCTCGTCGAGAAAATGCGATTTAAGCAATAAAACTAAAAATGCTTATAAAACATAAACCAAACGTTGCAGGTTGTCATTTCTTCATGCGCAGTGATAAACTCCGCACTCTGAAGGACCCAAGAGCGCTTTTTACTATGCCAACTTAACCACAGTGACGTGAGGCGACCGGGCGCGGACGCTAACTCACGCCCGGCAAGAGCGCTCGGAAGGCGGATAGGCTTTCACGGATGCACCGCCAGCAGGTCCGCGGGCCATTTAGGGTCCCATAAGTGACCGTGCGCGGTCTCTAACTCACGCCCGGCAGGAGTGCTCGGAGGGCGGATAGGCTTTCACGAAGATACCGCCAGCCTGTCCGCGGGCTATTTAGGGTACCATAACTGACCGGGCGCGGTCTCAAACCCACGCCCGGCAGGAGTGCTCGGAGGGCGGATAGGCATTCACGGAGGTCCCGCCAGCCGGTCCGCGGGCTATTTAGGGTCCCATAACTGACCGGGCGCGGTCTCAAACTCAGGCCCGGCAGGAGTGCTCGGAGGGCGGATAGGCATTCACGGAAGTCCCGCCAGCCGGTCCGCGGGCTATTTAGGGTCCCATAACTGACCGGGCGCGGTCTCAAACTAAGGCCCGGCAGGAGTGCTCGGAGGGCGGATAGGCATTCACGGAGGTCCCGCCAGCCGGTCCGCGGGCTATTTAGGGTCCCATAACTGACCCGGCGCGGTCTCTAACCCACGACCGGCAGGAGTGCTCGGAGGGCGGATAGGCATTCACGGAGTTCCCGCCAGCCGGTCCGCGGGCCATTCAGGGTCCCATACATGACCGGGCGCGGTCTCTAACCCACGCCCGGCGGGAGTGCTCGGAGGGCGGATAGGCATCCACGGACGTCCCGCCAGCCGGTCCGCGGGCCATTCAGGGTCCCATACATGACCGGGCGCGGTCTCGAACTCAGGCCCGGCAGGAGTGCTCGGAGGGCGGATAGGCATTCACGGAGGTACCGCCAGCAGGTCCGCGGGCCATTTAGGGTCCCATAAGTGACGGGCGCGGTCTCGAACTCACGCCCGGCAGGAGTGCTCGGAGGGCGGATAGGCTTTCACGGTGGTACCGCCAGCAGGTCCGCGGGCCATTTAGGGTCCCATAAGTGACCGGGCGCGGTCTCTAACCCACGCCCGGCAGGAGTGCTCGGAGGGCTGACAGGCTTTCACGGAGCTCCCGCCAGCCGGTCCGCGGGCCATTTAGGGTCCCATAAGTGACCGGGCGCGGTCTCGAACTCACGCCCGGCAGGAGTGCTCGGAGGGCGGATAGGCTTTCACGGTGGTACCGCCAGCCGGTCCGCGGGCCAAATAGGGTCCCATAAGGGACCGGGGGCGGACGCTAAACCACGCACTCAACTCGGCACTCTGAAGCACCCAAGAGCGCTTTTTACTAGAAAACGTGCTCAGCTCGTCGAGAAAATGCACTCTAAGCAATACAATTAAAAATGCTTATAAAACATAAACCAAACGTTGCAGGTGGTCATTTCTTCATGCGCAGTGATAAACTCGGCACTCTGAAGCACCCAAGAGCGCTTTTTACTTTGCCAACCTAACCAGAGTGACGGGAGAGGCACCATCCAGAAAACGTGCTCAGCTCGTCGAGAAAATGCGATTTAAGCAATAAAACTAAAAATGCTTATAAAACATAAACCAAACGTTGCAGGTGGTCATTTCTTCATGCGCAGTGATAAACTCGGCACTCTGAAGCACCCAAGAGCGCTTTTTACTTTGCCAACCTAACCAGAGTGACGGGAGAGGCACCATCCAGAAAACGTGCTCAGCTCGTCGAGAAAATGCGCTCTAAGCAATACAATTAAAAATGCTCATAAAACATAAACCAAACGTTGCAGGTGGTCATTTCTTTATGTGCAGTGATAAACTCGGCACTCTGAAGCACCCAAGAGCGCTTTTTACTTTGCCAACCTAACCAGAGTGACGGGAGAGGCACCATCCAGAAAACGTGCTCAGCTCGTCGAGAAAATGCGATTTAAGCAATAAAACTAAAAATGCTTATAAAACATAAACCAAACGTTGCAGGTGGTCATTTCTGCATGCGCAGTGATAAACTGGGCACTCTGAAGCCCCCAAGAGCGCTTTTTACTAGAAATAGTGCTCAGCTCGTCGAGAAAATGCGCTCTAAGCAATACAATTAAAAATGCTCATAAAACATAAACCAAACGTTGCAGGTGGTCATTTCTTTATGTGCAGTGATAAACTCGGCACTCTGAAGCACCCAAGAGCGCTTTTTACTTTGCCAACCTAACCAGAGTGACGGGAGAGGCACCATCCAGAAAACGTGCTCAGCTCGTCGAGAAAATGCGATTTAAGCAATAAAACTAAAAATGCTTATAAAACATAAACCAAACGTTGCAGGTGGTCATTTCTGCATGTGCAGTGATAAACTGGGCACTCTGAAGCCCCCAAGAGCGCTTTTTGCTATGCCAACCTAACCAGAGTGACGGGAGAGGCACCATCCAGAAAACGTGCTCAGCTCGTCGAGAAAATGCGATTTAAGCAATAAAACAAAAAATGCTTATAAAACATAAACCAAACGTTGCAGGTGGTCATTTCTGCATGCGCAGTGATAAACCCGCCACTCTGAAGCACCCAAGAGCGCTTTTTACTAGAAATAGTGCTCAGCTCGTCGAGAAAATGCGCTCTAAGCAATACAATTAAAAATGCTCATAAAACATAAACCAAACGTTGCAGGTGGTCATTTCTTTATGTGCAGTGATAAACTCGGCACTCTGAAGCACCCAAGAGCGCTTTTTACTTTGCCAACCTAACCAGAGTGACGGGAGAGGCACCATCCAGAAAACGTGCTCAGCTCGTCGAGAAAATGCGATTTAAGAAATAAAACTAAAAATGCTTATAAAACATAAACCAAACGTTGCAGGTGGCCATTTCTGCATGCGCAGTGATAAACTGGGCACTCTGAAGCCCCCAAGAGCACTTTTTACTATGCCAACCTAACCAGAGTGACGGGAGAGGCACCATCCAGAAAACGTGCTCAGCTCGTCGAGAAAATGCGATTTAAGCAATAAAACAAAAAATGCTTATAAAACATAAACCAAACGTTGCAGGTGGTCATTTCTGCATGCGCAGTGATAAACCCGGCACTCTGAAGCACCCAAGAGCGCTTTTTACTAGAAATAGTGCTCAGCTCGTCGAGAAAATGCGCTCTAAGCAATACAATTAAAAATGCTCATAAAACATAAACCAAACGTTGCAGGTGGTCATTTCTTTATGTGCAGTGATAAACTCGGCACTCTGAAGCACCCAAGAGCGCTTTTTACTTTGCCAACCTAACCAGAGTGACGGGAGAGGCACCATCCAGAAAACGTGCTCAGCTCGTCGAGAAAATGCGATTTAAAGTCAAAAGTCAAAGTCAGCTTTATTGTCAATCCCTTCATATGTCAAGACACACAAAGAAACCGAAATTCCGTTTCCTCCATCCCACGGTGACGAGACATACAAGTAGGCGACACAATACAAAAACAAGAAGGCACAACCATAAATAATAAATAATAAATAAATCAAATAAAATGAGCGATGAATAAAAACAGACCAATAACCCATTGAACATGAGGGGCAAAACCGAGCCAGTGAGCATACAGCAAGAACAGGACGCTACGCTGAAAGGGGGAGCGAGTTCAGGATCCTAACAGCCTGGAGTACGAAGCTGTTGGAAAGTCTGGTGGTGCGGGAGCGCAGGCTCCTGTACCGCCTCCCAGAGGGCAGAAGCTCAAACAAAGAGTGAGCGGGGTGACTCACATCCCTCACAATCTTGGTCGCCTTGCGGGTGAGATGGGAGGTGTAAATGTCCTTCAAGGAGGGGAGAGAAGCACCAATAGTCTTACTAGCCGTTTTCACAATGCGCTGCAGGGCCTTCAAGTCTTGGTCAGTGCAGCTGCCACCCCAGACAGCAATACTGCTGGAGAGGACGCTCTCAATGGTGCCGCGGTAAAAAGTAGTCATGACGGCCGGAGGAGTCCCCGCTCGCCTGAGTTTCCGAAGGAAGTACAGGCGGCGCTGGGCCTTCTTCGCCAGCGACGCGGTGTTGGTGGACCAGGAGAGATCCTCACTGATGTGCACCCCCAGGAACCTGGCGCTGCTCACTCTCTCCACCACAGCACCGTCGATGGTCAGCGGCAGGTGTTGGGCGTGACCCTTCCGGAAGTCAACGACAATCTCCTTGGTCTTGTCGACGTTCAGCAGGAGGTTGTTGTCCCTGCACCACGCGGTCAGAAGGTCAACCTCCAGCCTGTACTGAGTCTCGTCTCCCTTGGTGATGAGACCCACCAGAGTCGTGTCGTCAGCAAACTTCACTATGCGGTTCCCGCTGCAGGTGGCAGCGCAGTCATGCGTCAGGAGGGTGAAGAGCAGCGGACTGAGCACGCAGCCTTGGGGGGCCCCTGTGCTCAGCGTGATGCTGGCGGAGATCTTGTCGCCAACACGTACCACCTGTGGCCTCTGGCAGAGGAAGTCCAGTAGCCAGTTGCAGAGGCTGGTACTGAGGCCCAGCTTGTCAAGTTTGCTGATGAGACGCTGCGGCACAATGGTGTTGAAGGCAGAACTGAAGTCCACAAACAGCAACCTCACATACGAGTCCTTCCCCTCCAGGTGGGTGAGGGCCGAGTGGAGGGCAGAGCAGATGGCATCCTCAGAGGACCGTTTGGCTCGGTACGCAAACTGGAAGGGGTCAATGGTGGGGGGGAGAACTGACCGGATGTGCTCCAAGACAAGCCGCTCAAAGCACTTCATGACGATGGGCGTAAGTGCCACGGGGCGGTAGTCATTGAAGCAGGACGGAGCAGGCTTCTTCGGCACAGGTACGATGGTGGCAGCTTTGAAACACGACGGGACGATGGCCTGCTGCAGGGAAGTGTTAAAGATGTCCGTGAAGACACCCGTCAGCTCACCAGCGCAGTCCTTCAGCGCTCGACCCGGGATGTTGTCCGGGCCCGCCGCCTTACGGATGTCGATAGCGGCAAGCGTCCTCCTCACGCTGTCGGCGGAGAGGCACATGGGCAGCTCGTGGGAAGGGGGAGTGGCCTTCAGCGGGCAAGTGCTGTTCTGAGCGTCGAAGCGAGCAAAGAAGCGGTTGAGGTCATTGAGCAGACGGACGTCGCCATCACAGCTCTGCGGCGCGGGCTTGTAGTCCGTGATGGTCTGAATGCCCTGCCAAAGGCGCCGTGCGTCCCTGCTGTCCTTGAAGTGGGCGGTAATTTTGCCCGAGAACGCCCTCTTCGCTTCTTTGATGCCCCGGGACAGGTCGGCCCTCGCAGTCCTCAAGCCAGCCTCATCCCCCGCCCGGAAGGCTTTGTCCCTGGCCCTCAGCAGCCTGAAGACAGCCCCTGTCAGCCATGGCTTCCGGTTTGCCCGAGTGACGACGGATACTGAGTGTGTCACATCCTCAATGCACTTCCCGATGTAGGAGGAAACAGAGTCAGTATACTCTTCAATGTCCGCCCGACCGTCGCAAGTGGCCGCCCTCCTAAACACGTCCCAGTCGGTAGAGCCAAAGCAGTCACGAAGCGCATCAGAGGCACCCTCAGGCCACACCCGCACCCGCTTGCGAACTGGTCTGGATGTTCTCACCTTTTGTCTGTATGCGGGCAAAAGCATAACAGTGAGATGGTCAGAAAGCCCAAGATGGGGGAGGGGGGCGGCTTTGAAAGCTCCTTTATGCGAAGAGTAGACCAGGTCCAGGAAGCTGTCGCCACGCGTAGGAAAATCAACATGCTGGTGAAGCCTCGGAAAAACAGACTTCAGATTAGCATGATTAAAATCCCCAGCGAAGATGGTGAAACCGTCCGGGTGCGCTGTCTGTTGGTCACTGACAGCCTGGTACAGTTCACTAAGAGCCGCGACCCTGTCGCCTCCGATGTTGGAAGGCGGGATGTAAACCGCGACCAGCAGAATCGCGGTAAATTCCCTCGGCAGGTAAAAAGGACGGCACTTAATGATCACAAACTCCGCCAGTGGCGAGCAGTGCCTGCATACCACCACAGAGTCCCGGCACCACTCGTCACGGATGTAGACGCATATTCCACCTCCACGAGATTTCCCCCCTCGTACAATGGTCCGGTCCGCCCGATAGCACGCTAGCCGCTCCAGACGTACAGCCGAGTCCGGAATGTTGACGGTCAACCAAGTCTCAGTGAACACGAGCACACAGCAGTCACGCACCGTCCGGTTTGTAGATCTCAGCAAGCGAATGTAATCCATTTTGTTGTCCAGCGATCGAACATTCGCCAGAAGAATGGAAGGCACGGCCGGGCGAGCCGGGTTGGCCGCCAGCCTGGCCCGGACGCCCCCACGCTTGCCCCTCTTCAGCCTCCTCGCACACCGCTTTCGACGCTTCCCAACCGGGGGAGGAATAGCAGACGAGTCCGGCGACGCTTCAGGACGTAGCAGTCCGAGCGCCTTTAATGTCCCCGCATCAAAGTCCAGAACTCGACAAAAGTCGCTTTCGCCGATGTCGAGCAGAACCTTCCTGCCGTACTTGTAGCACGACTCAGTACGACGAGACGAACGCACAAAACTGCCGGTCAAACACTCATTTGACGAACAAAACACCGTTCGAGCGGGACAGAGAGAGGTCGCTGCGTATGCACGCGCCGCCATCAAAGGACATATTTAAGCAATAAAACTAAAAATGCTTATAAAACATAAACCAAACGTTGCAGGTGGTCATTTCTGCATGCGCAGTGATAAACTGGGCACTCTGAAGCCCCCAAGAGCGCTTTTTACTATGCCAACCTAACCAGAGTGACGGGAGAGGCACCATCCAGAAAACGTGCTCAGCTCGTCGAGAAAATGCGATTTAAGCAATAAAACAAAAAATGCTTATAAAACATAAACCAAACGTTGCAGGTGGTCATTTCTGCATGCGCAGTGATAAACCCGGCACTCTGAAGCACCCAAGAGCGCTTTTTACTAGAAATAGTGCTCAGCTCGTCGAGAAAATGCGCTCTAAGCAATACAATTAAAAATGCTCATAAAACATAAACCAAACGTTGCAGGTGGTCATTTCTTTATGTGCAGTGATAAACTCGGCACTCTGAAGCACCCAAGAGCGCTTTTTACTTTGCCAACCTAACCAGAGTGACGGGAGAGGCACCATCCAGAAAACGTGCTCAGCTCGTCGAGAAAATGCGATTTAAGCAATAAAACTAAAAATGCTTATAAAACATAAACCAAACGTTGCAGGTGGTCATTTCTGCATGCGCAGTGATAAACTGGGCACTCTGAAGCCCCCAAGAGCACTTTTTACTATGCCAACCTAACCAGAGTGACGGGAGAGGCACCATCCAGAAAACGTGCTCAGCTCGTCGAGAAAATGCGATTTAAGCAATAAAACAAAAAATGCTTATAAAACATAAACCAAACGTTGCAGGTTGTCATTTCTGCATGCGCAGTGATAAACTCGGCACTCTGAAGCACCCAAGAGCGCTTTTAACTAGAAAACGTGCTCAGCTCGTCGAGAAAATGCGCTCTAAGCAATACAATTAAAAATGCTTATAAAACATAAACCAAACGTTGCAGGTGGTCATTTCTTCATGCGCAGTGATAAACTCGGCACTCTGAAGCACCCAAGAGCACTTTTTACTTTGCCAACCTAACCAGAGTGACGGGAGAGGCACCATCCAGAAAACGTGCTCAGCTCGTCGAGAAAATGCGATTTAAGCAATAAAATTAAAAATGCTTATAAAACATAAACCAAACGTTGCAGGTGGTCATTTCTTCATGCGCAGTGATAAACTCGGCACTCTGAAGCACCCAAGAGCGCTTTTAACTAGAAAACGTGCTCAGCTCGTCGAGAAAATGCGCTCTAAGCAATACAATTAAAAATGCTCATAAAACATAAACCAAACGTTGCAGGTGGTCATTTCTTCATGTGCAGTGATAAACTCGGCACTCTGAAGCACCCAAGAGCGCTTTTTACTTTGCCAACCTAACCAGAGTGACTGGAGAGGCACCATCCAGAAAACGTGCTCAGCTCGTCGAGAAAATGCGATTTAAGCAATAAAACTAAAAATGCTTATAAAACATAAACCAAACGTTGCAGGTGGTCATTTCTGCATGCGCAGTGATAAACTGGGCACTCTGAAGCCCCCAAGAGCACTTTTTACTATGCCAACCTAACCAGAGTGACGGGAGAGGCACCATCCAGAAAACGTGCTCAGCTCGTCGAGAAAATGCGATTTTTTTTTTTTTCCAATACACTTTTTATTCACAATTTTTCCATGTACAACAGTCACGAACAATTTCACAAAATATGTCTTACATGGTATTTCTTTACAAAAATGTACAAATAATGAAATAATGAAGTAGCAAAATCCAGAATGTAAAAATATGTATCTCAAACAGTTTGCCTATTATATGTTTAAATCAACTTAAAAGAACAAAACAAAACAGCTTCTCTTTATATGTAATATTGCAACTGGCAAAATGAGTGTTTCCTGCAGGGGCTCAAAAGTCAACAAGGTTATCAGAAAAGTCCAAGTCTTTTATGAAATCAATAAAGGGCCTCCAAATCCCTTCAAACATATGTTGTTTGGCTTTACGTATATATGTTATTCTTTCCAATGGAAGACAAGAGAGCATTTGTTTTAGCCACTGGGAGGTGTTTGGTCCAGTAACATTTTTCCAGGTCAGAGCAATACATCTTTTGGCCATTAACGAGCTTATATCAATAAAAATTGAGTCTGTTTTACTGAAGTTGTGTTTCTCTGGATATAGAGCCAGTATAAACAGCGAGGGCTCCAAAGTAAGCTCCTTTGATATTATTTTCTCTATTTGCTCCTTCACGTCTAACCAAAAATGTTGTATCTGACTGCATTCCCACATACAATGTATTAACGTTCCTTTTAAGCCACACTTTACACATATATCTGGAATGTTCTTATTGTATTTATTCAATTTAACAGGTGTCGTGTACACTCGCTGTAACCATTTAAATTGTAGTACTCTCAGACGGCTATTAATAGACATTTCTTGTGATTTTTTACAAACTTTTCCCCATTCTTGCTCACTGATCTTAGTATTTAGATCATTGTTCCAGGATAATAATTTACTTTTTGAATTTTCATTTGAATTTGTTTGTAGTAGGATGTAAAATTCTGAGATTATGCCTTTTCTTAATTTATTCTTCAACAGCAAGCTTTCCAGCCGTGTTAATGGGATCCTTCGTAGGTCACTTTGATACCCTTGTACAAAACTTCTCAGTTGCAGGTATTTAAAGTAGTGTTTTTTGTCAAGATTGAACTCAACCTCGAGTTCTCCAAAGGTCATAAAGTCATCAGATTGTGGAAGGTAGAGATTCCCAACTGTCCCCAGCCCCTTAGTCGCCCATGTTTTGAAAGTGGCATCTGCTCTTCCAGGAGTAAACAACTGGTTACCCCATATCGGACTTAGTTGCGACAATGTTTGTGTATCTCTAAGATACTTTCTGACATCATACCATACTTGCACCATTTGTTTCAAAAGAGGATTTGTTATTTGTTTTAATAATCGTTTTCTTGTGTCAGAATAAAAAAACGTGTGCAGGGGTAGTTTCAAATTTTGACCTTCCATCTCCACCCAATGCGGGTTATTGTTATCGTTATTGAAATAGAAAGTCATGGAGCGCAGTTGTGCAGCCCAGTAGTACCACAAGAAATTGGGACATCTTAACCCTCCCCCATCGAATGGCATGTATAAAAGAGAGAGACGAATCCTTGATCTTCCATTGTTCCATATCAAACTTAAGATAACTTTTCTTATCCAGGTAAACAAGTCAGTGGGAGGGGGTAAAGCAATATTTTGAAATAAGTATAACAATTTTGGCAATATAATCATTTTTAAAGTACTTATTCTTCCCATAATAGATAGAGGCAATAACTTCCATCGGTCCACAGATGTTCCGATTTCTTCTTTAAGCCTGTCATAATTAGCCTTAACCATTTCTTCTGTGTTCGGTAATATTAGAATTCCCAGATATTCGAATTGGTCTATCATTTTGAATCTGTAAGCTGTAATGTGGGCATCGGGATGCTTTCTTTCTATTGTGTTTAATAACAACATTGAAGACTTTGCTTCATTTACTTTATATCCTGAGATATTCCCAAATAATTTTATTACTTCCAAAACTGCCGGGATTGAGGACGTAAGTTTTGATAGAAATAATATGACGTCATCGGCAAACAGTGCGATCTTATGTTCATGCTGACCTATTTTTATTCCTGATATTTGCGGCTGAGAGCGTATTGCTATTGCAAAAGGCTCTATCGCTAAGGAGAAAAGCAGGGGAGACAGAGGGCAGCCCTGACGACAGCCTCTTTTTATTTGAATTGGTTTTGAAAAATGTCTGTTAGTTAAAATTTCTGCTGTTGGATTTCTGTAAAGTATTTTTATCCACTTTGTAAAATTGCTTCCAAGGCCAAATCTATCTAAAATATTAAAAAGATATGGCCATTCTACCCTATCGAAGGCCTTTTCTGCGTCAAGAGAAAGGAGTGCACAGTCTCTTTCCTCTTTTTTGTAATGTAGAACATTTGTAACCCTCCTCACATTGTGAAAGCCTTGTCTTCCACTTATGAACCCATTTTGATCGTTACTTATTACCGTAGGGAGGATAGTCTGAAGCCGCCTTGCCAATATTTTACAAATTATTTTGAGGTCAGAGTTTAAAAGACTGATAGGTCTCAGGTTTTCACATTTCGTCTGAGGTTTACCGGGTTTTGGCAGTAGAACTATTGACGCTTCATTCAAGGACAGCGGGAGGCAATTTCTTTCAAATGCTTCTGTTATCATATCTAACAAAGGCGCCAGCAGTTTATCTTTAAATTTTCTGTAGATATCAATAGGAATGCCATCAGGGCCCGCCCCTTTACCTAACTTCATTGCGTCAATGGCACTTGCAATATCTTCTTTTGTTATTTCTAATTCTAGTTCTTTTTTTTGTTCATCTGAGACAGTCGGAACATTTAATCCATCCAAGACTTCATCCATGGTCTGAATATTACAGTTTGTTTCTGTGTTGTACAAATTTTGATAGTATTCTTTAAATGCATCATTAATCTCTTTTGGGTTAACTATTGTTCGACCTCTATTTTCTAAAGTAGTAATTGTTGTTTTCGATTCAAGTTGCTTTATTTGCCACGCTAATAGCCTCCCAGCCTTGTCCCCTTGTTCGTAGAATGACTGCCTCAGCCGTAAGAGACTGGATGCAGCTTTAAGGCTGGATTGTTTTTCATATTCTGCTCTCAGGAGTAGAAGTTCTTTTGCCGCCACAGGATCGTTGTTCTGAAATACTTTCTCCTGGGCTTTGTTGATATTATTTTCCAGGAGTTTTAGTTCTTGTTTAGCTTTTTTAGCTTTTTGGCCAGTATAACTAATTATGTGTCCTCTGAGGAATGCTTTAAAAGCGTCCCATCTGACTCCTGCGGATGTTTGATCCCTATTAAATAAAAAATACTCATCAATTTGATTTCCTATAAAACGTATAAATTCTTCATCTTGCAACCACTTGTGCTGAAACCTCCATCTCGGTGGATCACAGGTGATATCATCATCTCGATAAACTAGTTTACAAGGTGCATGATCTGATATAGCAATATTATCATATGAACAATTTGTAATTTTTGATATCAAATTTGCTGATATTAAATAATAATCTATACGTGAAAATGTTCGGAATGTTGCAGAATAACATGAATATGATCTACTTTGTGGATTCAGTGTTCTCCAAATATCTGTTAATTTCAGGTCCTTCATGAATTGTTTTATAGTTGATCTACAGTTATTATGAGACTGGTCTACTCCCGTTGAGCGGTCCCACCCTGGTTCTAACGTACAATTGTAGTCTCCTGCTATTATATGATGACCCGACAGAGATGGAAGCATAAGAAACAAGTCTTCATAGAAAGAAGAGTCGTCAATATTAGGACCATACACATTTACCAAATTTATGCTTTCTGTTAATAGCGAACCTTGAATTATTAAGTACCGGCCCCTCTTATCTTTAATAACATTGTTTACCTGGAATGGAACAGTTTCATGAATGAGTATCATTACTCCTCTAGCGCGAGAGGTAAATGCAGATGTATATATATTACCCCGCCACCTTCTTCTGATCCTTTTTTCATCGCCCTCCATCAGATGAGTTTCTTGTAAAAACACCACTTTAGCATCCATATTTTTAAGTTTGCTCATGACCTGCTTAACCTTTTTATAACGCTGGAGCCCCCTGCAGTTCCAAGTTACAAAATTAAGATTTACACCTTGCGCCATGTTAACACTTTAAAGTTAGTCATAAAACAAAAGTATCAGTGCAACCTTCTTGTGAACAGTTGTTGCCAAATTACCAGTAGACATAAATAAGATTTTGAGAGAAGCATAACACTGAACACAACAAACCCGTGTATAACACCCCAAAACAAAATTACACCCCAACCCCCCCGCCCGTGGGCTCCCCTCCCCCCATGATGCAGCCTCCGTCATCGCCTGCGATTGATCCACACTTCGTGAGGAGCAGTCTAACCTTCCTCTTGTCTCAAAAACATATGCAAGCCGCTGCTATATGCGCTTCTGTTCGTATTAGTATATCCTAGCTGCTGTCCTTTGGTTGTAGTAAATGTAGAGTAGTGATAAAGTAGTCATTTAACATAAAACAAATAACCAATCATAACACATCACTCATAAACATCACAAATACTGATATAAATTACAACCCTACGCTTCTTCACCATTCTGGGTCTTACGTATGAATTTCCAAGCCTCCGCCGGCGTCTTGAAAGCAAAAGTCTTTCCATCTTGGGTCACCAGTAGCTTTGCCGGGTGTATTATTCCATGTCTTAGTCCCAATTTGCGCAACTCTTCTCGGACAGGATCAAACAGTTTGCATTGCTGGTGTACCTCAGCGGCAAGATCAGGGTAGAAGCGTATTTGTTGCCCCTCGTAGCGAATGTTCCCTTTTGCTCTCGCCGCAGTAACTGTAGCCATCTTATCCCGACAGTTAAGGAATTTCATGATCAGAACACGGGGCAGTTCGTTGTTATCTCGTCTCGGGCCAATCCTGTGGGCTCTCTCGATGATAAAGGGAGTAGCATAAATTCCACGACCAAATGTCTCCGGTAGCCATTTTTCCAAAAACTTACAGGGGTCTCGCCCTTCAGATCCTTCTGGCAGAAATGCGAGTCTTAAGTTGTTGCGCCTGGATCGCGATTCCAAGTCCAGCATTTTTTCTTCGAGCACTTTCTGTTTCGCTTCCATAGTACATGTCTTAGCCCGCAGGATCTCCACTTCGTCTTCCGCGTTAGAAATGCGGGTTTCGGCTTCGTTCACTCTTTTGACACAATCCTTTATCTCCTCACGGATATTGTCCAAGTCTGTTTTGATAGTAGTGACGATATCAAGGATTTTATCCACCTTACTGTCCTGAGTTTTCCCCTCCGCACCTGTAGCCCCAGCTAGCTGCGCAGTGTTGCTGCCATCGCTAGCCTTAGCTTTCACCTGGTCACGGAGAGTGTAGTCCATTAGCTTGGTTTGTTTCGCCTTTTCGTTGGCATCCTGCGGAGTTTTCATTGCTTTTGGAGGCATATTCAAGAGTTAGGAGTGGTAATGAATCACACTATGCAGCTAAGGAAAAAAATTTTGTATCAGAAATTAGCACAAATAGCGGAGCGGCGAAAAAACACGTCTTTTCACATGGCCGCCATAACCGGAACTCTGAGAAAATGCGATTTAAGCAATAAAACAAAAAATGCTTATAAAACATAAACCAAACGTTGCAGGTTGTCATTTCTGCATGCGCAGTGATAAACTCGGCACTCTGAAGCACCCAAGAGCGCTTTTAACTAGAAAACGTGCTCAGCTCGTCGAGAAAATGCGCTCTAAGCAATACAATTAAAAATGCTTATAAAACATAAACCAAACGTTGCAGGTGGTCATTTCTGCATGCGCAGTGATAAACTGGGCACTCTCAAGCCCCCAAGAGCACTTTTTACTATGCCAACCTAACCAGAGTGACGGGAGAGGCACATCCAGAAAACGTGCTCAGCTCGTCGAGAAAATGCGATTTAAGCAATAAAACAAAAAATGCTTATAAAACATAAACCAAACGTTGCAGGTGGTCATTTCTTCATGCGCAGTGATAAACTCGGCACTCTGAAGCACCCAAGAGCGCTTTTTACTAGAAAACGTGCTCAGCTCGTCGAGAAAATGCGCTCTAAGCAATACAATTAAAAATGCTTATAAAACATAAACCAAACGTTGCAGGTGGTCATTTCTTCATGCGCAGTGATAAACTCGGCACTCTGAAGCACCCAAGAGCACTTTTTACTTTGCCAACCTAACCAGAGTGACGGGAGAGGCACCATCCAGAAAACGTGCTCAGCTCGTCGAGAAAATGCGATTTAAGCAATAAAACTAAAAATGCTTATAAAACATAAACCAAACGTTGCAGGTGGTCATTTCTTCATGCGCAGTGATAAACTCGGCACTCTCAAGCCCCCAAGAGCGCTTTTTACTATGCCAACCTAACCAGAGTGACGGGAGAGCCACCATCCAGAAAACGTGCTCAGCTCGTCGAGAAAATGCGATTTAAACAATAAAATTAAAAATGCTTATAAAACATAAACCAAACGTTGCAGGTGGTCATTTCTTCATGCGCAGTGATAAACTCGGCACTCTGAAGCACCCAAGAGCACTTTTTACTATGCCAACCTAACCAGAGTGACGGGAGAGGCACCATCCAGAAAACGTGCTCAGCTCGTCGAGAAAATGCGATTTAAGCAATAAAACAAAAAATGCTTATAAAACATAAACCAAACGTTGCAGGTGGTCATTTCTTCATGCGCAGTGATAAACCCGGCACTCTGAAGCACCCAAGAGCGCTTTTTACTAGAAAACGTGCTCAGCTCGTCGAGAACATGCGCTCTAAGCAATACAATAAAAAATGCTTATAAAACATAAACCAAACGTTGCAGGTGGTCATTTCTTCATGCGCAGTGATAAACTCGGCACTCTGAAGCACCCAAGAGCACTTTTTACTTTGCCAACCTAACCAGAGTGACGGGAGAGGCACCATCCAGAAAACGTGCTCAGCTCGTCGAGAAAATGCGATTTAAGCAATAAAACTAAAAATGCTTATAAAACATAAACCAAACGTTGCAGGTTGTCATTTCTTCATGCGCAGTGATAAACTCCGCACTCTGAAGGACCCAAGAGCGCTTTTTACTTTGCCAACTTAACCAGAGTGACGTGAGGCGACCGGGTGCGGACGCTAACTCACGCCCGGCAAGAGCGCTCGGAAGGCGGATAGGCTTTCACGGAAGCCCCGCCAGCAGGTCCGCGGGCCAAATAGGGTTCCATAAGGGACCGGGCGCGGACGCTAACCCACGCCAGGCATGAGAGCTCGGAAGGCGGATAGGCTTTCACGGAGATCCCGCCGGCCGGTCAGCGGGCCAAATAGGGTCCCATAAAGAACCGGGCGCGGTCTCTAACTCACGCCCGGCAGGAGTGCTCGGAGGGCGGATAGGCTTTCACGGGGACCCGCCAGCCGGTCCGCGGGCCAAATAGGGTCCCGTAAGTGACCGGGCGCGGTCTCTTACTCACGCCCGGCAGGAGTGCTCGGAGGGCGGATAGGCATTCACGGAGGTACCGCCAGCCGGTCCGCGGGCCAATTAGGGTCCCGTAAGGGACCGGGCGCGGTCTCTAACTCAGGCCCGGCAGGAGTGCTCGGAGGGCGGATAGGCATTCACGGAGGTACCGCCAGCCGGTCCGCGGGCCATTTAGGGTCCCATAAGGGACCGGGCGCGGTCTCTAACTCAGGCCCGGCAGGAGTGCTCCGAAGGCGGATAGGCATTCACCGAGGTACCGCCAGCCGGTCCGCGGGCCATTTAGGGTCCCGTAAGTGACCGGGCGCGGTCTCTAACTCAGGCCCGGCAGGAGTGCTCGGATGGCGGATAGGCATTCACGAAGGTACCGCCAGCCGGTCCGCGGGCCATTTAGGGTCCCATAAGGGACCGGGCGCGGTCTCTAACTCACGCCCGGCACGAGTGCTCGGAGGGCGGATAGGCTTTCACGGAGGTACCGCCAGCAGGTCCGCGGGCCATTTAGGGTCCCATAAGTGACCGGGCGCGGTCTCGAACTCACACCCGGCAGGAGTGCTCGGAGGGCGGATATGCTTTCACGGTGGTACCGCTAGCCGGTCCGCGGGCCATTTAGGGTCCCATAAGTGACCGGGCGCGGTCTCTAACTCAGGCCCGGCAGGAGTGCTCGGAGGGCGGATAGGCATTCACGGAGGTACCGCCAGCCGGTCCGCGGGCCAATTAGGGTCCCATAAGTGACCGGGCGCGGTCTCTAACCCACGCCCGGCAGGAGTGCTCGGAGGGCGGACAGGCTTTCACGGAGCTCCCGCCAGCCGGTCCGCGGGCCAAATAGGGTCCCATAAGGGACCGGGGGCGGACGCTAAACCACGCACTCAACTCGGCACTCTGAAGCACCCAAGAGCGCTTTTTACTAGAAAACGTGCTCAGCTCGTCGAGAAAATGCACTCTAAGCAATACAATTAAAAATGCTTATAAAACATAAACCAAACGTTGCAGGTGGTCATTTCTTCATGCGCAGTGATAAACTCGGCACTCTGAAGCACCCAAGAGCGCTTTTTACTTTGCCAACCTAACCAGAGTGACGGGAGAGGCACCATCCAGAAAACGTGCTCAGCTCGTCGAGAAAATGCGATTTAAGCAATAAAATTAAAAATGCTTATAAAACATAAACCAAACGTTGCAGGTGGTCATTTCTTCATGCGCAGTGATAAACTCGGCACTCTGAAGCACCCAAGAGCGCTTTTAACTAGAAAACGTGCTCAGCTCGTCGAGAAAATGCGCTCTAAGCAATACAATTAAAAATGCTCATAAAACATAAACCAAACGTTGCAGGTGGTCATTTCTTCATGTGCAGTGATAAACTCGGCACTCTGAAGCACCCAAGAGCGCTTTTTACTTTGCCAACCTAACCAGAGTGACGGGAGAGGCACCATCCAGAAAACGTGCTCAGCTCGTCGAGAAAATGCGATTTAAGCAATAAAACTAAAAATGCTTATAAAACATAAACCAAACGTTGCATGTGATCATTTCTGCATGCGCAGTGATAAACTGGGCACTCTGAAGCCCCCAAGAGCACTTTTTGCTATGCCAACCTAACCAGAGTGACGGGAGAGGCACCATCCAGAAAACGTGCTCAGCTCGTCGAGAAAATGCGATTTAAGCAATAAAACAAAAAATGCTTATAAAACATAAACCAAACGTTGCAGGTTGTCATTTCTGCATGCACAGTGATAAACTCGGCACTCTGAAGCACCCAAGAGCGCTTTTAACTAGAAAACGTGCTCAGCTCGTCGAGAAAATGCGCTCTAAGCAATACAATTAAAAATGCTCATAAAACATAAACCAAACGTTGCAGGTGGTCATTTCTTTATGTGCAGTGATAAACTCGGCACTCTGAAGCACCCAAGAGCACTTTTTACTATGCCAACCTAACCAGAGTGACGGGAGAGGCACCATCCAGAAAACGTGCTCAGCTCGTCGAGAAAATGCGATTTAAGCAATAAAACTAAAAATGCTTATAAAACATAAACCAAACGTTGCAGGTGGTCATTTCTTCATGCGCAGTGATAAACTCGGCACTCTCAAGCCCCCAAGAGCGCTTTTTACTATGCCAACCTAACCAGAGTGACGGGAGAGCCACCATCCAGAAAACGTGCTCAGCTCGTCGAGAAAATGCGATTTAAGCAATAAAATTAAAAATGCTTATAAAACATAAACCAAACGTTGCAGGTGGTCATTTCTTCATGCGCAGTGATAAACTCGGCACTCTGAAGCACCCAAGAGCACTTTTTACTATGCCAACCTAACCAGAGTGACGGGAGAGGCACCATCCAGAAAACGTGCTCAGCTCGTCGAGAAAATGCGATTTAAGCAATAAAACAAAAAATGCTTATAAAACATAAACCAAACGTTGCAGGTGGTCATTTCTTCATGCGCAGTGATAAACCCGGCACTCTGAAGCACCCAAGAGCGCTTTTTACTAGAAAACGTGCTCAGCTCGTCGAGAACATGCGCTCTAAGCAATACAATAAAAAATGCTTATAAAACATAAACCAAACGTTGCAGGTGGTCATTTCTTCATGCGCAGTGATAAACTCGGCACTCTGAAGCACCCAAGAGCACTTTTTACTTTGCCAACCTAACCAGAGTGACGGGAGAGGCACCATCCAGAAAACGTGCTCAGCTCGTCGAGAAAATGCGATTTAAGCAATAAAACTAAAAATGCTTATAAAACATAAACCAAACGTTGCAGGTTGTCATTTCTTCATGCGCAGTGATAAACTCCGCACTCTGAAGGACCCAAGAGCGCTTTTTACTTTGCCAACTTAACCAGAGTGACGTGAGGCGACCGGGTGCGGACGCTAACTCACGCCCGGCAAGAGCGCTCGGAAGGCGGATAGGCTTTCACGGAAGCCCCGCCAGCAGGTCCGCGGGCCAAATAGGGTTCCATAAGGGACCGGGCGCGGACGCTAACCCACGCCAGGCATGAGAGCTCGGAAGGCGGATAGGCTTTCACGGAGATCCCGCCGGCCGGTCAGCGGGCCAAATAGGGTCCCATAAAGAACCGGGCGCGGTCTCTAACTCACGCCCGGCAGGAGTGCTCGGAGGGCGGATAGGCTTTCACGGGGACCCGCCAGCCGGTCCGCGGGCCAAATAGGGTCCCGTAAGTGACCGGGCGCGGTCTCTTACTCACGCCCGGCAGGAGTGCTCGGAGGGCGGATAGGCATTCACGGAGGTACCGCCAGCCGGTCCGCGGGCCAATTAGGGTCCCGTAAGGGACCGGGCGCGGTCTCTAACTCAGGCCCGGCAGGAGTGCTCGGAGGGCGGATAGGCATTCACGGAGGTACCGCCAGCCGGTCCGCGGGCCATTTAGGGTCCCATAAGGGACCGGGCGCGGTCTCTAACTCAGGCCCGGCAGGAGTGCTCCGAAGGCGGATAGGCATTCACCGAGGTACCGCCAGCCGGTCCGCGGGCCATTTAGGGTCCCGTAAGTGACCGGGCGCGGTCTCTAACTCAGGCCCGGCAGGAGTGCTCGGATGGCGGATAGGCATTCACGAAGGTACCGCCAGCCGGTCCGCGGGCCATTTAGGGTCCCATAAGGGACCGGGCGCGGTCTCTAACTCACGCCCGGCAGGAGTGCTCGGAGGGCGGATAGGCTTTCACGGAGGTACCGCCAGCAGGTCCGCGGGCCATTTAGGGTCCCATAAGTGACCGGGCGCGGTCTCGAACTCACACCCGGCAGGAGTGCTCGGAGGGCGGATAGGCTTTCACGGTGGTACCGCTAGCCGGTCCGCGGGCCATTTAGGGTCCCATAAGTGACCGGGCGCGGTCTCTAACTCAGGCCCGGCAGGAGTGCTCGGAGGGCGGATAGGCATTCACGGAGGTACCGCCAGCCGGTCCGCGGGCCAATTAGGGTCCCATAAGTGACCGGGCGCGGTCTCTAACCCACGCCCGGCAGGAGTGCTCGGAGGGCGGACAGGCTTTCACGGAGCTCCCGCCAGCCGGTCCGCGGGCCAAATAGGGTCCCATAAGGGACCGGGGGCGGACGCTAAACCACGCACTCAACTCGGCACTCTGAAGCACCCAAGAGCGCTTTTTACTAGAAAACGTGCTCAGCTCGTCGAGAAAATGCACTCTAAGCAATACAATTAAAAATGCTTATAAAACATAAACCAAACGTTGCAGGTGGTCATTTCTTCATGCGCAGTGATAAACTCGGCACTCTGAAGCACCCAAGAGCGCTTTTTACTTTGCCAACCTAACCAGAGTGACGGGAGAGGCACCATCCAGAAAACGTGCTCAGCTCGTCGAGAAAATGCGATTTAAGCAATAAAATTAAAAATGCTTATAAAACATAAACCAAACGTTGCAGGTGGTCATTTCTTCATGCGCAGTGATAAACTCGGCACTCTGAAGCACCCAAGAGCGCTTTTAACTAGAAAACGTGCTCAGCTCGTCGAGAAAATGCGCTCTAAGCAATACAATTAAAAATGCTCATAAAACATAAACCAAACGTTGCAGGTGGTCATTTCTTCATGTGCAGTGATAAACTCGGCACTCTGAAGCACCCAAGAGCGCTTTTTACTTTGCCAACCTAACCAGAGTGACGGGAGAGGCACCATCCAGAAAACGTGCTCAGCTCGTCGAGAAAATGCGATTTAAGCAATAAAACTAAAAATGCTTATAAAACATAAACCAAACGTTGCAGGTGGTCATTTCTGCATGCGCAGTGATAAACTGGGCACTCTGAAGCCCCCAAGAGCACTTTTTACTATGCCAACCTAACCAGAGTGACGGGAGAGGCACCATCCAGAAAACGTGCTCAGCTCGTCGAGAAAATGCGATTTAAGCAATAAAACAAAAAATGCTTATAAAACATAAACCAAACGTTGCAGGTGGTCATTTCTGCATGCGCAGTGATAAACTCGGCACTCTGAAGCACCCAAGAGCGCTTTTAACTAGAAAACGTGCTCAGCTCGTCGAGAAAATGCGCTCTAAGCAATACAATTAAAAATGCTCATAAAACATAAACCAAACGTTGCAGGTGGTCATTTCTTCATGTGCAGTGATAAACTCGGCACTCTGAAGCACCCAAGAGCGCTTTTTACTTTGCCAACCTAACCAGAGTGACTGGAGAGGCACCATCCAGAAAACGTGCTCAGCTCGTCGAGAAAATGCGATTTAAGCAATAAAACTAAAAATGCTTATAAAACATAAACCGAACGTTGCAGGTGGTCATTTCTGCATGCGCAGTGATAAACTGGGCACTCTGAAGCCCCCAAGAGCACTTTTTACTGTGCCAACCTAACCAGAGTGACGGGAGAGGCACCATCCAGAAAACGTGCTCAGCTCGTCGAGAAAATGCGATTTAAGCAATAAAACAAAAAATGCTTATAAAACATAAACCAAACGTTGCAGGTTGTCATTTCTGCATGCGCAGTGATAAACTCGGCACTCTGAAGCACCCAAGAGCGCTTTTAACTAGAAAACGTGCTCAGCTCGTCGAGAAAATGCGCTCTAAGCAATACAATTAAAAATGCTTATAAAACATAAACCAAACGTTGCAGGTGGTCATTTCTGCATGCGCAGTGATAAACTGGGCACTCTCAAGCCCCCAAGAGCACTTTTTACTATGCCAACCTAACCAGAGTGACGGGAGAGGCACCATCCAGAAAACGTGCTCAGCTCGTCGAGAAAATGCGATTTAAGCAATAAAACAAAAAATGCTTATAAAACATAAACCAAACGTTGCAGGTGGTCATTTCTTCATGCGCAGTGATAAACTCGGCACTCTGAAGCACCCAAGAGCGCTTTTTACTTTGCCAACCTAACCAGAGTGACGGGAGAGGCACCATCCAGAAAACGTGCTCAGCTCGTCGAGAAAATGCGATTTAAGCAATAAAACTAAAAATGCTTATAAAACATAAACCAAACGTTGCAGGTGGTCATTTCTGCATGCGCAGTGATAAACTGGGCACTCTGAAGCCCCCAAGAGCACTTTTTACTATGCCAACCTAACCAGAGTGACGGGAGAGGCACCATCCAGAAAACGTGCTCAGCTCGTCGAGAAAATGCGATTTAAGCAATAAAACAAAAAATGCTTATAAAACATAAACCAAACGTTGCAGGTGGTCATTTCTGCATGCGCAGTGATAAACTCGGCACTCTGAAGCACCCAAGAGCGCTTTTTACTAGAAAACGTGCTCAGCTCGTCGAGAAAATGCGCTCTAAGCAATACAATTAAAAATGCTCATAAAACATAAACCAAACGTTGCAGGTGGTCATTTCTTCATGCGCAGTGATAAACTCGGCACTCTCAAGCCCCCAAGAGCGCTTTTTACTATGCCAACCTAACCAGAGTGACGGGAGAGCCACCATCCAGAAAACGTGCTCAGCTCGTCGAGAAAATGCGATTTAAGCAATAAAATTAAAAATGCTTATAAAACATAAACCAAACGTTGCAGGTGGTCATTTCTTCATGCGCAGTGATAAACTCGGCACTCTGAAGCACCCAAGAGCGCTTTTAACTAGAAAACGTGCTCAGCTCGTCGAGAAAATGCGCTCTAAGCAATACAATTAAAAATGCTCATAAAACATAAACCAAACGTTGCAGGTGGTCATTTCTTCATGCGCAGTGATAAACTCGGCACTCTGAATCACCCAAGAGCGCTTTTTACTTTTCCAACCTAACCAGAGTGACGGGAGAGGCACCATCCAGAAAACGTGCTCAGCTCATCGAGAAAATGCGATTTAAGCAATAAAACTAAAAATGCTTATAAAACATAAACCAAACGTTGCAGGTGGTCATTTCTGCATGCGCAGTGATAAACTGGGCACTATGAAGCCCCCAAGAGCACTTTTTACTATGCCAACCTAACCAGAGTGACGGGAGAGGCACCATCCAGAAAACGTGCTCAGCTCGTCGAGAAAATGCGATTTAAGCAATAAAACAAAAAATGCTTATAAAACATAAACCAAACGTTGCAGGTGGTCATTTCTTCATGCGCAGTGATAAACCCGGCACTCTGAAGCACCCAAGAGCGCTTTTTACTAGAAAACGTGCTCAGCTCGTCGAGAACATGCGCTCTAAGCAATACAATTAAAAATGCTTATAAAACATAAACCAAACGTTGCAGGTGGTCATTTCTTCATGCGCAGTGATAAACTCGGCACTCTGAAGCACCCAAGAGCACTTTTTACTTTGCCAACCTAACCAGAGTGACGGGAGAGGCACCATCCAGAAAACGTGCTCAGCTCGTCGAGAAAATGCGATTTAAGCAATAAAACTAAAAATGCTTATAAAACATAAACCAAACGTTGCAGGTTGTCATTTCTTCATGCGCAGTGATAAACTCCGCACTCTGAAGGACCCAAGAGCGCTTTTTACTATGCCAACTTAACCAGAGTGACGTGAGGCGACCGGGCGCGGACGCTAACTCACGCCCGGCAAGAGCGCTCGGAAGGCGGATAGGCTTTCACGGAATCCCCGCCAGCAGGTCCGCGGGCCAAATAGGGTTCCATAAGGGACCGGGCGCGGACGCTAACCCACGCCAGGCATGAGAGCTCGGAAGGCGGATAGGCTTTCACGGAGATCCCGCAGGCCGGTCCGCGAGCCAAATAGGGTCCCAAAAAGTACCGGGCGCGGTCTCTAACTCACGCCCGGCAGGAGTGCTCGGAGGGCGAATAGGCTTTCACGGAGGACCCGCCGGCCGGTCCGCGGGCCAAATAGGGTCCCGTAAAGAACCGGGCGCGGTCTCTAACTCACGCCCGGCAGGAGTGCTCGGAGGGCGGATAGGCTCTCACGGGGACCCGCCGGACGGTCCGCGGGCCAAATAGGGTCCCGTAAGTGACCGGGCGCGGTCTCTTACTCACGCCCGGCAGGAGTGCTCGGAGGGCGGATAGGCATTCACGGAGGTACCGCCAGCCGGTCCGCGGGCCAATTAGGGTCCCGTGAGGGACCGGGCGCGGTCTCTAACTCAGGCCCGGCAGGAGTGCTCGGAGGGCGGATAGGCATTCACGGAGGTACCGCCAGCCGGTCCGCGGGCCATTTAGGGACCCATAAGGGACCGGGCGCGGTCTCTAACTCAGGCCCGGCAGGAGTGCTCGGAGGGCGGATAGGCATTCACGGAGGTACCGCTAGCCGGTCCGCGGGCCAATTAGGGTCCCATAAGTGACCGGGCGCGGTCTCTAACCCACGCCCGGCAGGAGTGCTCGGAGGGCGGACAGGCTTCCACGGAAGTACCGCCAGCAGGTCCGCGGGCCAAATAGGGTCCCATAAGGGACCGGGGGCGGACGCTAAACCACGCTCTCAACTCGGCACTCTGAAGCACCCAAGAGCGCTTTTTACTAGAAAACGTGCTCAGCTCGTCGAGAAAATGCACTCTAAGCAATGCAATTAAAAATGCTTATAAAACATAAACCAAACGTTGCAGGTGGTCATTTCTTCATGCGCAGTGATAAACTCGGCACTCTGAAGCACCCAAGAGCGCTTTTTACTTTGCCAACCTAACCAGAGTGACGGGAGAGGCACCATCCAGAAAACGTGCTCAGCTCGTCGAGAAAATTCGATTTAAGCAATAAAACTAAAAATGCTTATAAAACATAAACCAAACGTTGCAGGTGGTCATTTCTGCATGCGCAGTGATAAACTGGGCACTCTGAAGCCCCCAAGAGCACTTTTTACTATGCCAACCTAACCAGAGTGACGGGAGAGGCACCATCCAGAAAACGTGCTCAGCTCGTCGAGAAAATGCGATTTAAGCAATAAAACAAAAAATGCTTATAAAACATAAACCAAACGTTGCAGGTTGTCATTTCTGCATGCGCAGTGATAAACTCGGCACTCTGAAGCACCCAAGAGCGCTTTTAACTAGAAAACGTGCTCAGCTCGTCGAGAAAATGCGCTCTAAGCAATACAATTAAAAATGCTTATAAAACATAAACCAAACGTTGCAGGTGGTCATTTCTTCATGCGCAGTGATAAACTCGGCACTCTGAAGCACCCAAGAGCACTTTTTACTTTGCCAACCTAACCAGAGTGACGGGAGAGGCACCATCCAGAAAACGTGCTCAGCTCGTCGAGAAAATGCGATTTAAGCAATAAAACTAAAAATGCTTATAAAACATAAACCAAACGTTGCAGGTGGTCATTTCTTCATGCGCAGTGATAAACTCGGCACTCTGAAGCACCCAAGAGCGCTTTTAACTAGAAAACGTGCTCAGCTCGTCGAGAAAATGCGCTCTAAGCAATACAATTAAAAATGCTTATAAAACATAAACCAAACGTTGCAGGTTGTCATTTCTTCATGCGCAGTGATAAACTCGGCACTCTGAAGCACCCAAGAGCACTTTTTACTTTGCCAACCTAACCAGAGTGACGGGAGAGGCACCATCCAGAAAACGTGCTCAGCTCGTCGAGAAAATGCGATTTAAGCAATAAAACTAAAAATGCTTATAAAACATAAACCAAACGTTGCAGGTGGTCATTTCTTCATGCGCAGTGATAAACTCGGCACTCTGAAGCCCCCAAGAGCGCTTTTTACTATGCCAACCTAACCAGAGTGACGGGAGAGCCACCATCCAGAAAACGTGCTCAGCTCGTCGAGAAAATGCGATTTAAGCAATAAAATTAAAAATGCTTATAAAACATAAACCAAACGTTGCAGGTGGTCATTTCTTCATGCGCAGTGATAAACTCGGCACTCTGAAGCACCCAAGAGCGCTTTTAACTAGAAAACGTGCTCAGCTCGTCCAGAAAATGCGCTCTAAGCAATACAATTAAAAATGCTCATAAAACATAAACCAAACGTTGCAGGTGGTCATTTCTTCATGTGCAGTGATAAACTCGGCACTCTGAAGCACCCAAGAGCGCTTTTTACTTTGCCAACCTAACCAGAGTGACGGGAGAGGCACCATCCAGAAAACGTGCTCAGCTCATCGAGAAAATGCGATTTAAGCAATAAAACTAAAAATGCTTATAAAACATAAACCAAACGTTGCAGGTGGTCATTTCTGCATGCGCAGTGATAAACTGGGCACTCTGAAGCCCCCAAGAGCACTTTTTACTATGCCAACCTAACCAGAGTGACGGGAGAGGCACCATCCAGAAAACGTGCTCAGCTCGTCGAGAAAATGCGATTTAAGCAATAAAACAAAAAATGCTTATAAAACATAAACCAAACGTTGCAGGTGGTCATTTCTGCATGCGCAGTGATAAACTCGGCACTCTGAAGCACCCAAGAGCGCTTTTTACTAGAAAACGTGCTCAGCTCGTCGAGAAAATGCGCTCTAAGCAATACAATTAAAAATGCTTATAAAACATAAACCAAACGTTGCAGGTGGTCATTTCTGCATGCGCAGTGATAAACTCGGGCACTCTGAAGCACCCAAGAGCACTTTTTACTATGCCAACCTAACCAGAGTGACGGGAGAGGCACCATCCAGAAAACGTGCTCAGCTCGTCGAGAAAATGCGATTTAAGCAATAAAACAAAAAATGCTTATAAAACATAAACCAAACGTTGCAGGTGGTCATTTCTGCATGCGCAGTGATAAACTCGGCACTCTGAAGCACCCAAGAGCGCTTTTTACTTTGCCAACCTAACCAGAGTGACGGGAGAGGCACCATCCAGAAAACGTGCTCAGCTCGTCGAGAAAATGCGATTTAAGCAATAAAACTAAAAATGCTTATAAAACATAAACCAAACGTTGCAGGTGGTCATTTCTTCATGCGCAGTGATAAACTCGGCACTCTCAAGCCCCCAAGAGCGCTTTTTACTCTGCCAACCTAACCAGAGTGACGGGAGACCACCATCCAGAAAACGTGCTCAGCTCGTCGAGAAAATGCGATTTAAGCAATAAAATTAAAAATGCTTATAAAACATAAACCAAACGTTGCAGGTGGTCATTTCTGCATGCGCAGTGATAAACTCGGCACTCTGAAGCACCCAAGAGCACTTTTTACTATGCCAACCTAACCAGAGTGACGGGAGAGGCACCATCCAGAAAACGTGCTCAGCTCGTCGAGAAAATGCGATTTAAGCAATAAAACTAAAAATGCTTATAAAACATAAACCAAACGTTGCAGGTGGTCATTTCTGCATGCGCAGTGATAAACTGGGCACTCTGAAGCCCCCAAGAGCACTTTTTACTATGCCAACCTAACCAGAGTGACGGGAGAGGCACCATCCAGAAAACGTGCTCAGCTCGTCGAGAAAATGCGATTTAAGCAATAAAACAAAAAATGCTTATAAAACATAAACCAAACGTTGCAGGTGGTCATTTCTGCATGCGCAGTGATAAACTCGGCACTCTGAAGCACCCAAGAGCGCTTTTACTAGAAAACGTGCTCAGCTCGTCGAGAAAATGCGCTCTAAGCAATACAATTAAAAATGCTTATAAAACATAAACCAAACGTTGCAGGTGGTCATTTCTGCATGCGCAGTGATAAACTGGGCACTCTGAAGCCCCCAAGAGCACTTTTTACTATGCCAACCTAACCAGAGTGACGGGAGAGGCACCATCCAGAAAACGTGCTCAGCTCGTCGAGAAAATGCGATTTAAGCAATAAAACAAAAAATGCTTATAAAACATAAACCAAACGTTGCAGGTGGTCATTTCTGCATGCGCAGTGATAAACTCGGCACTCTGAAGCACCCAAGAGCGCTTTTTACTTTGCCAACCTAACCAGAGTGACGGGAGAGGCACCATCCAGAAAACGTGCTCAGCTCGTCGAGAAAATGCGATTTAAGCAATAAAACTAAAAATGCTTATAAAACATAAACCAAACGTTGCAGGTGGTCATTTCTTCATGCGCAGTGATAAACTCGGCACTCTCAAGCCCCCAAGAGCGCTTTTTACTCTGCCAACCTAACCAGAGTGACGGGAGACCACCATCCAGAAAACGTGCTCAGCTCGTCGAGAAAATGCGATTTAAGCAATAAAATTAAAAATGCTTATAAAACATAAACCAAACGTTGCAGGTGGTCATTTCTGCATGCGCAGTGATAAACTGGGCACTCTGAAGCCCCCAAGAGCACTTTTTACTATGCCAACCTAACCAGAGTGACGGGAGAGGCACCATCCAGAAAACGTGCTCAGCTCGTCGAGAAAATGCGATTTAAGCAATAAAACAAAAAATGCTTATAAAACATAAACCAAACGTTGCAGGTGGTCATTTCTGCATGCGCAGTGATAAACTGGGCACTCTGAAGCCCCCAAGAGCACTTTTTACTATGCCAACCTAACCAGAGTGACGGGAGAGGCACCATCCAGAAAACGTGCTAAGCTCGTCGAGAAAATGCGATTTAAGCAATAAAACAAAAAATGCTTATAAAACATAAACCAAACGTTGCAGGTGGTCATTTCTGCATGCGCAGTGATAAACTCGGCACTCTGAAGCACCCAAGAGCGCTTTTTACTAGAAAACGTGCTCAGCTCGTCGAGAAAATGCGCTCTAAGCAATACAATTAAAAATGCTTATAAAACATAAACCAAACGTTGCAGGTGGTCATTTCTGCATGCGCAGTGATAAACTGGGCACTCTGAAGCCCCCAAGAGCACTTTTTACTATGCCAACCTAACCAGAGTGACGGGAGAGGCACCATCCAGAAAACGTGCTCAGCTCGTCAAGAAAATGCGATTTAAGCAATAAAACAAAAAATGCTTATAAGACATAAACCAAACGTTGCAGGTGGTCATTTCTGCATGCGCAGTGATAAACTCGGCACTCTGAAGCACCCAAGAGCGCTTTTTACTAGAAAACGTGCTCAGCTCGTCGAGAAAATGCGCTCTAAGCCAGTGGTCCCCAACCACCGGGCCGCGGACCGGTACCGGTCCGTGGGTCACTTGGTACCGGGCCGCGGAGCCGCACAGGAAAAAAAATAAAAATAATAATAATAATTTTTTTTTTTGTTTGTTTTTTCATTGACGATCAATTCATTCAGGTTAAGACGCTCGTCCCGGTCACGTGACATGTTTCCCCAGTCGAGCCCGCAAAGCTAGAAAAAATGAGTAAGAATTTATTTTGAAAAATATAAAAAATTTGGCGAATCTCTCCCAATTACATCTGTCGGTGCATCTGAAAAATAAGGACTCTTGACACAGGGCGCTCGTCTCGGTCACGTGACATGTCACCACAGTCAAGCCCGCGAGGCAAGCAAAAATGAGCAAGAAACAGAGAAGTTTGGAAAGCTTCTTCGGAAAGGGAAAAACGTCCAATGAGGACACTGAAGAAGAAGAGGCTACGACTTCTAAGAAAAGGAAAGCTGCATTTAAAAGAACATTTCTGGAGTCCTACTTAAAATATGGATTTATCGCCACAGGTGACTCTGACGCGCCAAGTGCACTCCGCATATGTGGCGAAAGGCTAGCTAACGAGGCAATGAAGCCTTCAAACCTGCTTCGGCACATGGAGACCAAGCATCCTGCATTTAAAGACAAACCTTAACCACTTCGGGTGTCATTGTCTCCGATTACGCCTAGATGGGAACGGCTCATTTCTGAGAAAAGAGCTCGGTGCTCCCACTAATTCAACGTTTTATTTTTATGTGGTTTATATTTGTTTTTATGCCAGTCGTATCATTTTATTTCATCCTATTTATATATATAAATATTTAAATAATAAATATATAAATATATTTATTTATATAAAGGCCGGTCCGCGAAAATATTTCTGACACGTAACCGGTCCGTGGTGCAAAAAAGGTTGGGGACCACTGCCTTAATACACACAGTGAGTCTAAGGGCGGACATAAACAATAATACTTAACAGGTACCATTCTGGATCCATTTGCCAGTCAATGGGGGGAGGGTCGACGTCACGATCGAAATTAAATTCAAGTAATAGCAAGCGCCGTGGCCGTTTGTGTGTCTGCGCCCTCTTGTTGAAAGGCTTATCCGTCTATCCGTGGATTTTGGTTCTCTGCTGCTGTTGTTGTTGTTGTTGTTGTTTTTGTTGAATAACGATCGTCCGCAAAAACGACACTGGGTCCCCATTGTGACCTGCAGTGAAAATGAAAGAAATGTCACGTTTGTTTTCAAAATTTGCATTATTTATTCAACTGTTATTTCTTTTTTTTATGGACATTTATTGAGCGCGCAGCCATGCCACTCGAGACTTTCCAAGACATTTCATGTGGGGAATTTTGTCCCTAAGTGGATACTTTTTAGTTATTATCAATTTGACCAATAGTGAACAACTATGTGTCTGTGCTCTTGTAAAACAAACGTATCGTTGTGGAAGAAGCCTTGAACGTTCTGACGACTCCCCCGCAGCAAAGCCAAAGGAGTGTGATGAGTCCAAAGTCATTTTTCAATTTGTTCGCCATTGCGGTGTGGTGCTGTCACGTGTCTGCCCGTCGGAAGGAACGACTCGGCCCCGCCCCCTGGTTTCAGGCAACCTTGGACTCGCAACATAAGGAACAAGCAGCGGTGCCGTTTGTTTGTCTGCTCCCTCTTGTTGAAAACCGAGCCCCCTTGTTGCTTAATACTGATCAATTGCTTCCCATTGTGACCTGCAGTAAAAATGAAAGAAAATGTCACGTTGGTTTTCAAAATTTGCATTCTTTATTAAGTACATTGTCAATAGAATTGCCACTCGGTTCCATTTCACTCAATTGCAGGTTTCTCTGCACGGGTGGCAAATAAGTCACCCCCTTCTCCTCAAATCGAGTCACTTTGCTACAAAGTAGGATGAGCTGGCCAGTCTACACCGAGTGTTTACAAGCAATGCCGAAAGGAAAAGGCACGTTCACAGAGGAGTTGAATCAAAGATTCAATAAAAAATATGATACTTTTAATGATCCTATTTATATTATAGATATTATGAATAAAAAGTATTCTACATATGTTTTGTGCTTTTGCATTCGAGGCCTGCGAGGCTCAATTGGAGACGCTTTCCCTTCATTTCTCCCAGATTCATTTGCTCATCGTCTCCTCGTTCATTTTCATTCAAAAGCACGTCCGCTAAATGTATTTTCTCATGTTCTCTGAAAATCAACACGAATTCTGAGAGGCGTGAATGGAAAAGCTTCTGTAGTCTTGTGTATACTTGAACATAAATTGAGTGACACCTCATTGAATTCCAACTTTCATACTTGGATTTAATTATTTGTATTTACTGTTAAACGAGTTGACTGCTTTTCGCTGTTGTTCCCTTCCAGAACATTTACAAAGTCACAAAAACAAAAGGAATCAAAGGCTTTTTTTTTTTTTTTTTTTTTTTCCTTTTGGTTATGCACACACGCGCGCGCCACTCCCCACGTCGCTTGAGAGTGCTTTGAGATGACTACCTTCGAATGTGACGTTTTTGATGTGTGGGCGTGGCCTGCCTTTGGCTCGGAGCAGGGTGGACCAAACGTTCATTTTTCCTCTGTACTTGAACCACTGGCTACTCGCAGTGAGGCGACTTATCATTTATTTTCTTCCGACAAGAATCGTTGCGACCCTCAGTGAGAGGGGGGATTTTCCTCCAACATGTGGGAAGAATTAAACCGTGTTCTTCTCCTGATTGGCATATATTGGGCATGTGCTTCAGGTAAGCAATTTGTATCTTTAGTCCATCGAAACAACAGTAAAGAGCTGGAATGTACTGTACTGTGAGTTAGCACGACTGCATCTGCTTCTATTCTAACATTACGGTGCCTGAGAGAAAAAAAATAATCATTGCAATGTCACACATTTGGACGACAAACACTTTGAGGAACTTTGAAGAATCCTCATTATTCGGACACTTTGATGTAGTTGCTGTGTACGTCAATTGTCCCGGACCGGACCTTTCTTGTTATCGAGGCTTGCCTTTATCATCATCATTTTCATCATTCATGTGGGAAGCTGTTGTGTCCGAACATCCGAGCAACGTGACTTTGAAATGACGAGCTAAAACCGTTGAGTCAAGTGTCTTTGCGTTTCTTACGGCGGCAAACGAGCCCCGCTTGTGAATTTTAAGTGCGCACTGGCTGTCAGGATGACGTATTGAAGTTGAGCATATAACTTCAAAATATCCAATCTAAAATTGGCCCTTTTATTTTGGAAGCCGAATGTGTTTTTACTGGGCTTTTCCTTCCATCTCTTTTTTCCGTGTATACTTTTGTTTTTCTTTCGCTCTGTTATTTTTTATTTTTTCTATTTTTTTATTCCTAAAACATGGGCACGCTTGGAATTCAGGAGCGGCTGATTGGACTTTGTGACACTTAGATGAGTTGCACCGTTAGGGTTTAAGACACAGAATGACAATAAGACACAAGAAGAAGAATAAATGATATATAATAATAATAATAATAATAATAATGATAATAGTGATCATAGTGATAATACTAGTTTAATAATAATAAAAGTAATACATTTATTATTATTAATAATGATAATGATAATAATAAATAAGAATAATCATTTCTTACACCCCTTTATACAATATATTATGCACAAGTGTATATAGACAAGATATTTCTTGGCGCCCCTATGATACGAATATTTTCATGATTTATATGAGCTAATTATAATGAATAATAATCAATCATTATTAGTCATTATTATTAATAGTTTCTTACAGTCCTTGATAGAGTATTAGCAATAATTTCTTACAGCCCCTTTATACAATAGATATTTCTTAGCACCTCTGTTATAAAAAAAATCATGGTTATTATGATCTAAATATAGATTATAATCATTATGTTATATTAATTGTAATTATATTATTAATAATACACCTTCGTGTCTGGTCTGTTATCATCACACACCAAAAAGTTGCAACACAGTTGTGCAGTTCATAATATCGCTGTGCATCATCAAAATGTGTCGGCATAATGTTTTCAAAGATTGCAAAATTGAGTAGGAGACTCTCAATGCGTGTTCATTTCTGCTAGTGAATCGCAGGGCGCATCTGAATAATTGCATTTGCCCCTCAGAGTCCATGCTTATTAGGATTGATTGATTGATTGATTGATTGATTGATTGATTGAGCCCGCAGTTTAAAAGCCCTTCTTCTCCATGAAACAGTCAGGCCTGGCTTGTTTGGCTTTGTACTTTGATATAAGGAAGGGCGGGCGGGCGGTTGGTCTTCTTGAGCTAAGAAGGGGGGAGCGGTCCAACTGTTGCAACGTGTTCCATTCGATTGAGTTGCGTTGTGCTTTAGCACCCTCCAGTGGTGAAATGTGCGATGACCTGATTTGAGTTTAGCTCATTGGTCATCGATATGCCACACGTGCGTAACTGGTGGGTGGGGTATTTGCTGAGGTTGAAGATGATGATGATGATGGCATCTTTTAAGTGGAACAACTTGCACCATTGGTGGCTGACGACATACTTTTTGCCCCACTGTACATCTGAAGCTGAGTATCATCACTTTGGGGCCATTGTGTGCAATCCTTGGCAGGCGTAAGTGATGCTTTTATGCAAACAATCAGCAGCTCCACGTTGCTGCATGGCGCTGGCTGAACCCAAAAATGGAGGACAGGCATGTTTTTGGAAGGGGCCAAAGCGACAATGGGCGTTGGCCCCCCCCATCCCCCCTGACAGAATCCTCGTGCATTTGGTTGAGATGCCCCCAATGAAGAGCACAGAATAAAAACATGCAAGTGTTCCATCAGTGTGCTCTGATCTGTCCGCCTGATCCCCAAATTGTGCCTTCAGCCAACAAGTGTCTTTCCGGGTGGCTCGAGCACGACTCCAGCTGCTACAAGAAGGTGGTGACGCCCAACGGTTGGTTGGGGGCCCGGCACCACTGCGTCTGGCAGGGCGGCGACCTGCTCTCCATCACCACCTCGGCCGAGGAGGACTTTGTGAAGCGCACCATGGGCAACACCCGCTTCTGGCTGGGACTCTCCAACCAGGTGAGACGGAAGCAGTCGTGGACTCTGCAGCGACAACTGGAACTGTTTTCTTCTTTCCCCCCCAGAAATGCGACGACGTCTGGTGTGGCTTTGAAGGCGGGAGCCAGAAGCTGATCTGGTCCGATGGTGAGACAACGACATACACCAACTGGACCTCAGACCAATTTAAAAGGTAAGAAGTCACATCTTCGCATGCTGTTGTCAGGCGGACACGCGTAAAGGTTCTGGAACCAATTTTGAGAACGAGCACTCAAGGAAAAATAGGAAAATGTTCCTTTTTATAATCTACCGACAGCACCGACGTCGCGTCCTGCGCCTACGTCAACCAAGGAGTTAAGTTGTCGCCTGGGAAGTGGAGGTCTGGCTCCTGCGCTTCCTCGTTGGCCTACATGTGCAAACGGCCGCAGAGTAAGTCTGCACGTCCGTGGTCACGTTGCTGATGAAAGGTGAGATGCGCAAACGGGTCTTTTTTTGCAGGCTGCCCGGAGGGACGGACGTGTACCTTCAATAGTGTTACTGCTGTAATGAAGAGTGAGTTGCAGCACGCTTATTTGCGCTTTAACCATCTCGTCATGGTTTCCTCCTCAATGTTTTTCCTTGTGGCCTCAGCTTCCGACTGCGACGATGGCAACTTCCTTTATGGCGATGATTGCTATCTTTTTGACACGACGCATAGAAGTTGGGAGGAAGGCGAGAAGTTTTGTCTCGCCCGGCGAGGCCACCTGGCTAGCATACACTCTGAGCAAGATGCCCGATTCATTACTGGTGAGCACCGCCACAGTCGTCATTTGGCTGAAGCTCTTCTTGCCCTGAAGCTCTTGTTCTCCTTCCTTTCATCAAGATCACTCATATTACTATTCTACTTGGATGGGAGAAAAGAAGAAGGGCAACAACTACGGGTGGACTGACGGAACAGCTTCTGTAAGTGGATTGCTGAAGGCCTTTGGAAAAGTCATGTTGCAGGCATCCGTCTTGTCTCGAGGCATCGGGCAGCCGCTTACAAAGTATTGGCGATCTGATTTTAGAGAGGAGGCGGTTAAGATGATATATCATGGACGGTCTTTAGGTCTTCAGGGTTAGTTGCTTTGTGCACATTTTCCCCAGACATTTGGGTTGCCAGGGCGGGCACCATGTTTTATTGCAATGTTCATACTACTTTGACTGACAGGGTTAGTTGCTCTGTGCATGTTTTTCCCAGACATGTATTTGGGTTGCCAGGGCGGGCACAATGTTTTATGGCAATGTTCATACTACTTTGACTGACAGGGTTAGTTGCTCTGTGCATGTTTTTCCCAGACATGTATTTGGGTTGCCAGGGCGGGCACAATGTTTTATTGCAATGTTCATACTACTATGACTGACAAAGTGAAACCAACAACCAAAGTGAAACTTTAATGAGAGAAGGTACGAAAACGGTGCAAGTGAGGAAATGCGGCGGGAAGATGACTACATCGAATGCAACACGCTAAAGTTCTGTCCAAAATCTCGTCCGCAGGACTACGGAAAAGTTGTCTACAGCTCCAGTGGTGACTGTTCTAATTTGCATACCAGCGAAAGGCTGTACAGAAACTGTAATTGCCGCTGGACATACCCACCGGTCTGCAAAACAGGTGCAAACGTCCCTCCCGAGCGCCCCTTTTGGATGCGTGAAGCATTTGCTCATATTCGCTCCGCTTTTTCTGCAGCCAAGCGCGGAGGGCCTCCACAGCTGCCACCATTAGTCGGCCAGCCGGGTAGGTGTCCCGCACTGCCGCCGTCTTGCGCTGTCTTACGCCGTCTGGCTCGCAGACTGGACTCAGAAATGCGGCTGGTGGCTGGACAACTCCGAGAGCGACTTCTGCTACCTGATGATCCGCCAGCCCACTAAGACCTGGCAGGAGGCGCAAGACGACTGCCAACGCCTCCAAGGGAACCTGCTCAGCATCACCGACGACCATGAGCAGACCTTCGTACGCGGTAGGCGGCCATGAATTGAAATATTGGCCATGAACAAGTTGTTGTTGTTATATGTTCATTTCGAACCTATTTAAAACATGAAAATAGGAAAATAAAACACCACTTTAAAGTGCCATATCTAAGTCACTGAAACAAACAACCCAAAACCGCCAACAACAAAGAATGCTCGAGTGTAGTCAGTCTGTGTGTAGTCAGTTTTGTCTTTTTTTTCCCCTCATACATGTTAAGGAACCAGTTTTTCGACACTTTTTTTGGAACACTTGTGTTTGCCCTATTTTCATGCTCATTTTCCAGACCATTCCATAATTTCACCCCACAAACGACGGTCATACCCTTACTTTTTATCGCTGTTAAGACTTTTCCACTCTGAAAATTCTCTTCCTTTCTCAGATGATAGCCACCATGCTTGCCTTTCCAGAAACAAATTTATACCTTTTATACCTTGCTGTGTACATATAATTTGAGCCGTCTTGTGTTTGATCACATCCCTGAGTGACAAAAGTTTGTCGGGTATTATAAAAAGTGCGTTTGTATGCTCCTTGTTATTTTTCCTATTGCTTGCCTTATTCGGTGTTACCCCGTATTTCCACGCAGTAGTTCAGATATGGCAGTATCTGGAGTCCGGACTGCTTCTTGCTTTCCTCAGAATTGCAATAACCTTTGACATTTTTGTTTTTACATGATTGATTAATGTGTGATTTCCAGCAGCTTTTTATTGTCAACAGTCACGCCCAGGAATTTTCTTTCAGAAACCCTTTCTTTCATACCATTGTCAATTTTCACTTCGATTTATACCTGACAAATAATTTTGTTGTTGGCAGTTTGGTTTTACATTAAACCACGTATTCATTTCTGTGGTGATTGTTGGTTTCCATAAGCTGCTGTAAATTGTCCCCAGCGCAATAGATGTTTGTATCATCATCATTTCATGATGTTGGATACACAAGTCGTTGAAGAGGACCAAGGGCAGAGGTTGTTCACCTGTTATGGGATACATGATCTCCAGACTTTTTACAAATTGCTGCCTGTTGCTTAAGTAGCTCCTCAGCCAGTCCATGATGCCATGATTTACTGGGTCAAATGCTTTTGGTTGATGATCTATTAAGATCCATTAGTGTCCTTCCGGAATCCATATTGACTGTCAGCTAAAAGCTTTTTTTTTTTTTTTCTTCAATCTCGTTTTCTCGTTTTTCTGTGAACAGTTTTTTTTAATATATAGATCAGTTTTATCACACACACACACACACACACACACATATATATGCAATATCCGCATTTTTTTGGTCAGATGCTGGTTGAGGTCTGATCCCTCAGCCGTCTACCCTGTTTCAGTAGCTCCAATTTGTGTTTGCAAACCGCACTGTTATTGCTGCTTTGGTTTTAATATTTCTCGATGGTCCCCCTGTCTAACTCAATTCCTTTTGAGCTGAGAAAGTCGATCACCCGGAGCTCAACGGATGACGCGTCCTCCTCACTCGGCTCCTCTTGATGATGTCGTTCATTCTGGTACAGGTTACATCAAGGCTCTGATGAAAGCATCCTCTCTGTGGTTGGGCGCCAATGTCGCCATCAGTGACGAAGGCAGCACGTGGGCTGACGGAGCCTCGTTCACTTACGTCCACTCGACTTCAGGTCTGTCGGAGACGGTTGTCTGCTGCAATTTGGAGGAACGGAGGAGCACTGAGATCTTCTCTCCCGCCCCCCAGGTACCCCCGATGGAAATTGTCTTTCCTTCCTCACTGGCAACGGCAACTGGCACTACGACTCGTGCAACAAGAAGAGAGGTTACGTCTGCAAGAAAAGAGGAAATGGTAAGTGAGAGGCAGCGCCCCACCGACTGTCATCGCCCCTTGACGTCTGTGCCTTGATGTCTCTTTTTCTTTCCTCTTGCAGTAAAGGCTACGCCGGCTCCTGAGTGTAAGTCGCCTTCGACTGCGTTGAAAACAATGACCCTGGAGTCACACCATGCCAACCAACAAATTCTGTCCTTTTTCGTTTTTATGAAGTACTCAGCCATGTGTTGAATGTTTTTTGCATCGTTTTACCTTGTACAACGGCACTTTGGTTGTTTCTGAAGCGCCAAGGTGAATGTTCCGGAATCCTTTCAAAATGTAAACGTCTCTGATGCCATTGGGCTAAGCTAACCAAGTCGAGTCCCGGATCTTCCAATTTGCCCGAGAAAATGTAGATTTGGCCAGCCGTGACCCGCAAATTGCCCTTTGCTCAAAATGGTGGACTGAAGGGCAAAAACAGGAGTGTGCTCTGATCTGTTCCCCAAATTGTGCCCTCAGCCAACAAGTGTGCTCCCGGGTGGCTCGAGCACGACTCCAGCTGCTACAAGAAGGAGGTGGTGACGCCCAACGGTTGGCTGGGGGCCTGGCACCACTGCGTCCGGATGGGCGGCGACCTGCTCTCCATCACCTCCTCGGCCGAGGAGGACTTTGTGAAGGGCACCATGGGCGAGGACACCCCCTTCTGGCTGGGACTCTCCAACCAGGTGAGACAGAAGCGCAAGCGGCCGTCGACTGCTGCGACAAGTGGGACTGTTGTTCTTTTTCCCCCCAGAAATGCGACAAGTTCTGGTGTCGCTTTGAAGACGGGAGCCAGAATCTGACCTGGTCCGATGGCGAGACAATGAATCACACCAACTGGGCCTCAAATCAACTCGAAAGGTAAGACGTAACTGCTGTTGTCAGGTGGAGGAGCCAATTTTGAAAAGGGCCATTTGGGGAAAGTGAAAAAAAAGAAAAGAAAAATGGGAAAATAATTGCTTGTGTCTTTTCTCCCGACAGCGCCGACGTTGCATCCTGCGCCTACGTCAACCAAGGGGGAAGGGGTGAGCCCGGCAAGTGGCGGTCTGGCTCCTGTCTTTCCTCGTTGGCCTACATGTGCAAACGGCCGCTGAGTAAGCCTGCACGTTTGTAATCAGGTTGACTTTGAAAAGAGAAAAGCTCCAACAGGTCTTTTTTTTTGTGCAGACTGCTCGAAGTGTAAGCCCAAGTGGTCCCGCTGTAGTGACGAGTGAGTTGCAGCACACTTATTTGCACTTGAACATCTTGTCATGGTCATGTTTTTCTTTGTGGACCCAGCCTCCGACTGCCACGAAAACACCTTCCACTATGGCCACTATTGTTATCATTACGAGAAGACGGTTAAAACCTTTGACGATGCCGAGAAGTTCTGTCTTGCCTGGGGAGGCCGCCTGGCTAGCGTCCACTCCAAGAAAGAGGCCCAATTTGTGTATGGTGAGCACCAAGAGGAACCGCCGCAGTCGTCATTTGACTGAAGCTCTTCTTGCCCTGAAGCTCGTGTTCTCCTTCCTTTCCTCAAGATCACTCGCAAACCTTACAATCTGCTTTCGTGGGACTCAAGAAGGAGGACGACGACTACGAGTGGAGTGACGGAACAACTTACGTAAGTGAAATGCCTTTGAAAAAGTCATTTTTCAAAATCTGAGCTGGCAAAGTCCAAATTTGAGTAGGATAAAAATAAAAGTGGACATAGGAGAAATGTTGCTCGAGGCTTCAAATTTTGGATTGTTTTGGAGGGGAAATGGGCAAAACTTGGGCGCGATTGCCGAGGAAGGGCGTTGGGAAGCCGAGCAGACAGAGTCCAACATGCTCATGTCGTCCGCAGGACTACAAGTGTAAAAATGACACCAAGGGGGACTGCGCGTTCCCAAATTCTGTTGGGGAGTTGAGTGCCAGCTCCTGCACAACGGAGCGGCCATTTGTCTGCAAAACAGGTGCAAACGCCCCTCCCGAGCGCTCCTTCTGCACACATCAAGCATTTGCTCATATTTGTAAACACCATTCCCCCCTCTTCCCCTACAGCCAAGCACGGAGGGGTTCCACAGCTGCCCTCATTAGTCGGCCAACCGGGTAGGTGTCCCGCACTGCCGCCGTCTTACGCTGTCTTGCGCCATCTTACGCCGTCTGGCTCGCAGAATGGACTGTTACATGCGGCTGGTGGCTGGACGACCCAATCAACGACTTCTGCTACCTGATGATCCGCCAGCCCACCAAGACTTGGAAGGAGGCGCAAGCCAACTGCCAACGCCTCCACGGGAACCTGCTCAGCATCACCGACCGCGATGAGCAGGTCTTTGTGCATGGTAGGCGGCCATTTGTTGGTGTCACGAATGAATGGATGGACGGATGGATGGACGGATGGATGAATGGATTGATGGATGAATGGATGAATGAATCGAACAAACGAATGAATGGTGTCGTTCCAAAATGCGCCTCATGGGCTCAATGAGCGGGTCAGTAAAGCGCATCTCTGGAAGATCCACCTAAGAGCACCCCAATCCACTGACTCTTTCAAAACCGGACTTAAAACTCACCTCTTTACTCTAGCATTTCCGTAATTCCTGTTCCCATATCCTGGTTGTCGTCCAGTTGTTTTATACTTGTCCTTGCTTTGTTTTCTTGTTTTTACTTGCCATGTAGCACTTTGAGATTCCTCCGAATGTAAAGTGCGTTATAAATATAATGTATTATTATTATTATTAGATCCTGTTCCACCTTTGCCTTGGGTCCACAGGTTACGTCAGGTCTCTGCCCTCTCTGTGGTTGGGCGCCGATGTCTCCACCACGGAAGATGACGCCCAATGGACTGACGGATCCCCGTTCACTTACAGCCACTCGAGTGCAGGTCGGTCTGAAAGCATGTCTGATGCTTGTCGGCTGCACTTTGGAGGAACGGCGCAGCGCTGAGATCTTGTCTCCCTCCCTCTAGGTGACCCCGAAGAGGGGAAGTGTCTTTCCTTATTCACTGACAGCGGCGCCTGGAAGCACGACACGTGCGACAAGAAGAGAAGCTACGTCTGCAAGAAGATGAAAAAAGGTGAGTAAGTTGTGATGCTCCGCTGGCCGTCATCGTGCATTGACGTCCGTCTGTGCCCTGACGTCCGTCTTTGCCCTGACGTTTGTCTTTGCCCCGACGTCCGTCTTTGCCCTGACGTCTGTCTTTGCCTTTCCTCTTGCAGGAGTGGCAGAACCTTTGCTGTCTTCTGACGGTAAGTAGCCTGACAAAATTAGTCACAAATTCTGTGCAATTGTTCTTATTTTATTAAGTACGCAAATGTACTTGAATGTTTTTCGCGTTGACTCGCATGTGGCAATGTTTGTTTCACAACCGTGCTTTATAAAGGTGATTTTTTTTTTTAGGGATCATTTAGAATTGTAAACGTCTCTGATGCCATTGGGCTAACCCAGTGCTTCTCAATTATTTTCTGTGATGCCCCCCCCCTAGGGAGAAGAAAATATTTCGCGCACCCCCCCCTTCCATGTTATTAACATTAAAAAAAAACAAAAAATAAATAAAAAAAGATCAACTTACAATAAAGAATAACTTTATTATTAACATTGTTTTTAGTCTGTAACAGATCAAAGTGCATCACTGCCTGAAATTAAAAAATAAATTATAAGTATTCAAACTATAAACATTCTTGACCAACTGCCATTTTATGATGAAAAAAATACATCCATCTATCCATCCATTTTCTTTACCGCTTAGTCCCCACGGGGGTCGCGGGCGTGCTGGAGCCTATCCCAGCCGTCGTCGGGCAGTAGGCGGGGGACATCCTGAACCGGTTGCCAGCCAATCACAGGTCACACAGAAACAAACACCCATACGCACTCGCACTCACACCTAGGGACGATTTGGAGTGCTCAATCGGCCTACCAAGCATGTTTTTGGGATGTGGGAGGAAACCGGAGTGCCAGGAGAACCCCCACGCGGGCCCGGGGAGAACATGCAAACTCCACACAGGGAGGGCCGGAGGTGGAATCGAACCCGCACCCTCCTAGCTGTGAGGCGGACGTGCTACCCAGTGCGCCACCGAGCTGCAATACAAATAAATACAAAAAAAATAAAATAAAATAATAATAAACATACATAATATTAACAGCAATAAATAAGATTCAATTCAAAGTAATCAGCAACATTAACTCAGGAGCACAATATATAAAAGAATGTAACCTACAAAACAAAAATGAATAAAACAATTTGTGCTGTTCTTTAATCAAAATGAGGCAGCATTCCACGGCTGCAGGTAGTATCAGCTCTTCTGCAATGGTGTTTTTTTTTTTTGGTTTTTGTTTTGCACTGAGCAATATGGTACGCTGCTTTAAACGATGCTTACAGTGCTTGCTGATTGACTAAAGTAGCATTCACAAAGTGGGATGATTGTTGGCAACCCTGCTCAACATTTTTCCACGGTGTCCCACTGCACTTTTTTTCGCCTTCTCTGTGCTGTGTGTGCGAACGTTCCGTGCGCTCTCCACTGTAGAGCGGAGACTCCTTGCGCACACTCTTCCAGTGATACCGCCACCTACTGCAGTGGATGTCTAATTACCCTTTCATCCAGTACAGCCAAAAGAAAAGCATGTTCCCTGGTGTCACACGCGCCCCCCTTGGTATCGCGCCGCACTGGGCTAACCTATCAAGTCGAGTCCCGGATCTTCCAATTTGCCCGAGAAAATGTAGATTTGGCCAACCGTGACCCGCAAATTAGCCTTTGCTCAAAATGGTGGACTGAAGGGCAAAAACAGGTGTGTGCTCTGATCTGTTCCCCAAATTTTGCCCTCAGCCAACAAGTGTGCTCCCGGGTGGCTCGAGCTCGACTCCAGCTGCTACAAGAAGGTGGTGAAGCCCAACGGTTGGCTGGGGGCCTGGCACCACTGCGTCTGGGAGGGCGGCGACCTGCTCTCCATCACCACCTCGGCCGAGGAGTACTTTGTGAAGGACACCATGGGCGAGGGCACCCGCTTCTGGCTGGGACTCTCCAACCAGGTGAGACGGAAGCGCAAGCAGTCGTGGACTCTGCAGCAACAACTGGAACCGTTTTCTTCCCCCCCCCCCCCCAGAAATGCGACGACGTCTGGTGTCGCTTTGAAGGTGGGAGCCAGAAGCTGACCTGGTCCGATGGCGAGACAATGAACCACACCAACTGGGCCTCAAATCAACTCGAAAGGTAAGCCGTAACAACTTTGCATGCTGTTGTCAGGCGGAGACGCGTAAAGGTTCTGGAACCAATTTTGAGAAGGACCACTCAAGGAAAATGCCTTTTTTTTTTATCTACCGACAGCGCCAACGTTTCGTCCTGCGCCTACGTCAACCAAGGGGGAAGGGGTGAGCCCGGCAACTGGAGGTCTGGCTCCTGTGATTCCTCGTTGGCCTACATGTGCAAACGGCCGCTGAGTAAGCCTCCACGTCTGCGGTCACTTTGCCGTTGAAAGGCGCAAACGGTCTTTTTTTTTTTTGCAGGCTGCCCGAAGGGACGGACGTGTTCCCCCAAAGGTGGTCTTGCTGTAGTGGAGAGTGAGTTGCAGCACGCTTATTTGCACTTTAACCATGTGGTCATGGTTTCCTCCTCAATGTTCTCCATTGTGGCCTCAGCTTCCACCTGCGACACGGGCAACCTACTGTATGGCGATCATTGCTACTTTTACTCAAAGCTGTACAAAGATTGGGAGGATGCCGAGAAGTTCTGTGTTGCCCAGAAAGGCCACCTGGCTAGCGTCCACTCATGGCAAGAGGCTCAATTCGTGTTTGGTGAGCGCTAAGACGAACCGCCGCAGTCGTCGGTCCCACAAAGCTGCCGTCATTTAGCCGAAGCTCTTCTTGCCCTGAAGCTCTTGTTGTCCTTCCTTTCCTCAAGATCACTCGCAAAGCGTTTGGTTTTCTTGGCTGGGACTGAAGAAGAAAAGCAACGACTATGAGTATAGTGACGGAACAGCTTTTGTAAGTAAATTGTTGACGGACTTTGGAAAAGTCATTCTGCACGAGCTAGGTTGGGAAAGTTGAAATTTGAGCACAACAATTGCGCGGAGGAAGGGCGTTGGGAAGCCGAGAGTCCAACACCCTCATGTCGTCCGCAGGACTACAAGGTCTGGCAAGATGACACCACGAGGGACTGCGCATTCCCAAATTCTGTTGGGAAGATCGGCGGCAGCCCCTGCACAACGAAGCGGCCATTTGTCTGCAAAACAGGTGCAAAAATGTCCCTCCTGAGCGCTCCTTCATGCACTTGCTCATTCGCCCTCCTTTACCATGCAGCCAAGCGTGGAGGGCCTCGACAGCTGCCACCATTAGTCAGCCAACAGGGTAGGTGTCTCGCACTGCCGCCGTCTTCTACGCGGTCTTATGCTGTTTTGCCTTCCTGCGCCGTCTATCTCGCAGGCTGGACTGACAAATGCGGCTGGTGGCTGGACGACCCCTCGGACGACTTCTGCTACCTGATGATCCGCCAGCCCACCAAGACCTGGCAGGAGGCGCAAGCCGACTGCAAAGGCCGCCAAGGGAACCTGCTCAGCATCGCCGACTCGGACGAGCAGGGCTTCGTACGCGGTAGGAGGCCATGAATTAAAATATATTGGCCATAAACAAGTGGATCAATTCTTATTCTCCAACATGAAGCAAACGAGAAATAGAAGCTAAAGTAAATTGAAAAAGGCGTCATGTCTTCGTACGCGGTCTTCATACGGCCATGAATTTGCTAAGTCTTTGAGAAAAACCTTTTTTTCCTGCTACGCCTTCCTTTCCAACTCAAAACCTGATAAACCCGAGCGAGATATGGCCAGCGTTGCTCGGTTGTTGTTGTTTTTTTGTTGTTTCACTCTCTGTTGCAGTCTTGTTAGCGCTTTGTCACGGCTGTGCCGCACCCATCAGGTTGTAGTGCAGAGTCAAGTGTGAGTCGTTTTGGAATAATCTTGCATGTTCTCCTTGGGATCCAAAGGTATCGCCAAGCTTCTGGCGATGAATGATGACGCCTCCCTGTGGTTGGGCGCCGACGCCTCCATCAAGCGTGACGGCGACAAGTGGACTGACGGATCCCCCTTCTCTTACCTCCGCTCGAGTGCAGGTCGGGCTGAGGCGGTTGTCAGCTGCACTTTGGAGGAACGGATGAGCGCTCAGATCTTGTTTGCCTCCCTCCCTCCAGGTGTCCCTGAAGGGGGGAAATGTCTTTTCATGCTCACTGGCAGCGGCGACTGGAAGCGCGACACGTGCGACAAGAAGAGAGGCTACGTCTGCAAGAAAAGAGGTAAGTGAGATGTGACGCCCCGCGGTGGACCGTCATCACGTGTCGACATCCACTTTCTGGTTCCCGCTTCTAGGAAAGACACATCAGCTGCCGCCACATGACGGTAAGTCGCCTTCAACGTCTGTGTAAAAAAAGACGGAGAGAAGTCAACGGTTGTGCTCTCACAGGCTACAAGAAGAAGCTTGTCTGCCAAGACGATTGGAAATCCCTCGAATGTCCCGATGAAAGAGTCATCCGCATACGGTCGGCTTTCCATGGACGGGAGCGTGGCGACGTCTGTCCGAGTGGCGGCGGATCACGCGGTAAGAATCCTCCAGTGGCATCGTTGTTTTTGGCTCGCTGTCCTGGAGCCGTTTCTGTCACGAGGTTTTCACACGCCGTCAGCGTTGGCGGTAACTCGTTTGTAACATATAACTCAATATAAAAATGCATGGACGTGTGAGCGATGGCAATAGAAAATGTTTATTTGACCTTTTCTTGAATAAAAATAGAAAACGATGAAAAAGAGCTAGGCCGGGCGCTTTTTGGATTCCTCTTTTTCTAATAGTCATTAACCATTAAAATCCCCTACGTCCTGTGACAAGTTGAAGTCAGTATGTAAGTGTGCGAATAAAATGCGCGTGAAATGGTGGTGTGTTGTCACTTGCAGATGACTGCAGGGTGGAAGGGGCTCTCCGTCACTTCAGAGGATTGTGTGACAACTATCAGATTTGCCCCATTTACCCCATTTCCCTTACGGTTACGGGCTCCTGCCCTGGTGTCTCCAAATACCTCCGCGTCGTCTACAGCTGTGAGAAGAAAGGTGGGCTTCACATCCTGACACTTGCCGATGATGTGCAAGGAAAGAATCCAACGGATCCCCAGATAGAGCGTCGGCTAGGAACGGGTGACCAGACATGAGAATGAATGAGCGAGCGTGCCTTCCACATTGTCTTTTTTTGTCTTTCCTCAGTGTGTCTTGATAGTCTGGGCATCGCTGACGGGAGAATCCCAGACTCCTCTTTTTCCGCCTCTTCCTCTGCGATCAATGCCAAACCTCACAAAGCGCGTCGGGGGGGCAGCGGTTGCTGGAGACCCTCCGAAATGTGTACGTAAAAACAAAAGTTGTGGTTTGGTATCCTGAGCAATGGAATTCCTTCCGCCCTCAGTCGGCAGCTGGATCCAGGTGAACCTCGGTCAGAACTTCAAGGTGACAGGCATTGAGACCCAGAGCTGTACATACCGATTGCAAAGTTCCAGCGTATTTGCGATGCAGTTCAGTATTGACGGAATGACTTGGTATGACCACCCAAAGCAGGTGAGTGGCCGCTGACTCTCGACTTTGTCGTCCAGGCTGCTGTCGTTCCTTGCAAACGCGTGTGTTTTGTTTCCAGCCTTCTGTGGGGACGTATATTCTAACCAGGCCCGTGTTCGCCCAGTACGTCCGCCTCCTGCCAAAGTTTTTGGGCCTACGCTTTGACGTCTTAGGGTGCACGTCTGACGACACCCCTCGCAGTGAGTACGACGTTTGGAGTGCAGTGAGAAACTAGCAAGAAACGGGCTTTGATTTTCCCTTCTGACCCACAGACATCTTATGCAGCAGCACAGCCGCCAACCTCGGCCTCAACGGTTCAATGACGTGAGTCGGACTTGATAAGACGTTTCTTGCCGAAAAGCCTCCTCCTTACTAGACAAACTACTTCCGCAGGGTGCGGTGCCCACTGGGCTGCGCCCAAGCCGGCTACAAGGTCTACGGAACACGGCTCTACGACCAAGTATGTTAATTACCGCACGACCTGCAAGCGGAGTTCTTGTTCTATGTCTGAGACGTTCTCTGAGTGCAGGACTCAAACATCTGCGCGGCCGCTATTCACTCGGGCATCATTGAGATTGGAGGAGATGTGACTTTGCTGAAGACACTGCCACAGAAAGCCTACAACGGCTCCACCTGTAACGGAATCACCTCAAAAGTGTGCGTGCTCCGCTTTCACTGGCGAGTCCACTTAAAGATGCCCGGCTCATTCTCACTTTACTGTCTGCAGATATGTTAACAAATTGGCTCCGTCTCCGTCTTACACTTTTGCTGACACGGGTGAGTAGAATGTCCAGAATAGAAAGCATTTCTTCACGTGACGCTATCTTGCACGCAGAGCCGAGATGCTTGGGACCTGACTGGGAGGAGTTTGCGGACTTCTGCTACAAACGTTTTGATGATACAAAGAAGTGGTACGACGCTCAACACTTCTGCAGGAGTCTCGATGCAGAGCTGGTGTCTATCCTCTCCGAGGCTGAGCGGGATTGGCAGCACGACCTCGTGAAGCTTGGTGCGTGCGCGCTAAGCGTCGCTCACATCGGCTCGATATCTGCCATATCTGGAAAACGAATGAGAGCTCTGTTGCCGTTTGTCCTCTGCAGCCCCTGGAAACACGACGTGGACCGGACTGAACGACCTGGTCAATCGCGGCAGATTCGTGTGGTCGGACCGCCAGAAGGTGACCTTCACAAACTGGGCTCCGGGAAAACCTACCGGCCTGATGGAGAATTGCGTGGCCACCTTGAGCCAGGTAGGTGCAGAAAAGATTGACCCGCTCGCCGAAGACAAGTTTAGATTTAAAATCAATCTCATTTTGACTTTCAGTCTGGCAAATGGAAGAAGATGTCCTGCATGGAATTAAACGGCTACGTGTGCAAGATGCCCACAGCGCGTTACACGCGGGATATAAAAGGCGCCAATGGAAGTTGCGAGTAATCATATGAATGCAATTGACCTTGCATGATCATTCTGCTTGGTTTACCATGCATTTTGATTGACTGATTGATTTACCATGCATTCTTATGATTGATTTACCATGCAGTAGTCATCTTGTTAGAGTTACCATGTGTTATTATTCTGTTTAAGTTACCATGCATTCTTCTTCTTGACTTAACGTGATATTATGATTTACCATGTGTTATTATTCTGTAAGTTACCATGCATTCTTCTTCTTCTTGACTTAACGTGATATTATGATTTACCATGCATTATTATTATTTTGTTCAATTTACCATGCATTATTATGATTGATGAACCATGCATTAGTCTTTTTGTTAGATTTACCATGTTATTATTCTGTTTAAGTTACCATGCATTCTTCTTTTTGACTTAACATGTGATATTATGATTTACCATGCATTATTATTATTTTGTTCAATTTACCATGCATTATTATGATTGATTAACCATGCATTCTTCTTCTTGACTTAACATGTGATATTATTTTGTTCAATTTAACATGTTATTATTCTCTTAGATTTACCATGCATTTTCATAATTGATTTCTTATATTTCATTTACTTACCATGCATTATTATTCCATCTGTCATGTTTAATTGACCCCAAAAAAACAATAAAATAATAAAGACAATTGGTGTCACCTGTTAACTCATTGAATAGTTTACTGTTTTGGACAGGGCAATTTTATAATCTGGTCAATTAGATCATACTTTATTACTCCTGATGTACGAGTATTAGTCAGACCTCCTCATGACGCCATTTTGGTGCATTTTTGCATGGCTCTTTGTAACAATTTGGAAAAAAAGATGTACTCTATTGCTTTTGTAACAATTTGGAAAAAAAGATGTACTCTATTGCTTTCCACGGCATGAAATCCATCCATTGTCCTGAAGTGCTTATCCTCACGAGGGTCGCGGCTAGCCTATTCCAGCTGGGGGCACATCCTGAACTGGGTGCCAGGCAGTGGCAGGACCCACATCATTCCCATCACCCCCCTTCCAAAAAAAACAGAAAACAAGTAGGAGCGGTCAATCGGCCTATCATGAATGTTTTTGAAACGTGGGAGGAAACCTACGCATGCAAACGTGCAAACCCCACACGAGATGGCACTAAAGCCTGCGCTTAACGTACTGCACAAATCAAGCATTAGATATCAAAATCCCACCACACTAGTGTCATGTAAAAAAAAAAAAAAAAAAGTCAAGATGACAACCATGGAAACAAATTGATGGCATCATGACCCCTGACTGGTTCATGCAAAGATGTGCACTGCACTTTTGAAGCACTGAACCGAACTGACCCAAATTGCAACTAGGCTACGTAATATACATCTGTTTTTTTTTTTTTTTTCATGCTCACTGCGGTACCTCTTTTTATTTTTTGCTTTTGAAAGCTTTTGATTGTACAGACCATTAGTGGTAATGCTAGGATTGGACAAACCTTCACATATCATAATACAAGGGAAGCAAACTAACTCAAAACATACATTTAGCATACGCAAGCAGAAATAACAAATGGTCACATCATAAAGATCTAATTGCAGGCAAACAATACTATAAATATCATAAGCACACAATATAGTATAAAAGAACGTTCTTTTTGACAGCCTCTGTCTTGAGTGTCAGATGACGACGGATCCTTAATGCAGTGGACTTGAGCCACTGACAGATGGCGACATTTTGCTTCTTTAAACATACTTCCACATTTCCGATGCTCTCGACTTTTTAACTTGCAACAAAACCAGAATACTTGTAAGAAATACAAAGAACACATCGATCCATGGCCTTCTTGGTGCTTATTTTGGGCTTGATCTAGTTTCAAGGTAGAAGATTTCAAGCAACATATTGAGCTAAAGTTCGTCCTGCGTCAGTGGCATTCCAGGAGCTTGCAATACGCGACGCAATGCGGTGACGTCATCGCTAGACATTAAATGTCTCAGCTACAAAACCGTCGCAGCTCAAACGAACGTTTTTACGGCACAAACCAGCACAAACGAACGGTACTGTAAAGTGAAAAAAAGGGGGGGGGGGTTCCTTTTTCTTAACCAAATAAATGGTGTGCAGCGGTGACTTTTCCGCTGTCTGCGTGGTGGAGAAAAGTAGGACGATGCGTGGTTCCTTTTTCAGCTGAAAACACAGCGTATTTATTTAACAAACACACTGGCGCTAAACGCAACAACTTCTCCGTCAGTCAATCCCATACAACAATCCGCATGTCCGTTGTGACAGGACTTTCTTCCCCGGTAGCATCAATGTAGTGACGTCATTACCGTATATAACAACAAAAAGGTAAACAGAATTGGTACCTTAATACAGTGGTCCCCAACCACCGGGCCGCGGACCGGTACCGGTCCGTGGGTCACTTGGTACCGGGCCGCGGAGCCGCACAGGAAAAAAAAAAAAAAAATAATAATAATAATCTTTTTTTTTTGTTTGTTTTTTCATTGACGATCAATTCATTCAGGTTAAGACGCTCGTCCCGGTCACGTGACATGTTTCCCCAGTCGAGCCCGCAAAGCTAGAAAAAATGAGTAAGAATTTATTTTGAAAAATATAAAAAATTTGGCGAATCTCTCCCAATTACATCTGTCGGTGCATCTGAAAAATAAGGACTCTTGACACAGGGCGCTCGTCTCGGTCATGTGACATGTCACCACAGTCAAGCCCGCGAGGCAAGCAAAAATGAGCAAGAAACAGAGAAGTTTGGAAAGCTTCTTCGGAAAGGGAAAAACGTCCAATGAGGACACTGAAGAAGAAGAGGCTACGACTTCTAAGAAAAGGAAAGCTGCATTTAAAAGAACATTTCTGGAGTCCTACTTAAAATATGGATTTATCGCCACAGGTGACTCTGACGCGCCAAGTGCACTCCGCATATGTGGCGAAAGGCTAGCTAACGAGGCAATGAAGCCTTCAAACCTGCTTCGGCACATGGAGACCAAGCATCCTGCATTTAAAGACAAACCTTAACCACTTCGGGTGTCATTGTCTCCGATTACGCCTAGATGGGAACGGCTCATTTCTGAGAAAAGAGCTCGGTGCTCCCACTAATTCAACGTTTTATTTTTATGTGGTTTATATTTGTTTTTATGCCAGTCGTATCATTTTATTTCATCCTATTTATATATATAAATATTTAAATAATAAATATATAAATATATTTATTTATATAAAGGCCGGTCCGCGAAAATATTTCTGACACGTAACCGGTCCGTGGTGCAAAAAAGGTTGGGGACCACTGCCTTATGGGACCCTATTTGGCCCGCGGACCGGCTGGCGGGAGTTCCGTGAAAGCCTGTCCGCCCTCCGAGCACTCCTGCCGGGCGTGAGTTAGAGACCGCGCACGGTCACTTATGGGACCCTAAATGGCCCGCGGACCTGCTGGCGGGGCTTCCGTGAAAGCCTATCCGCCTTCCGAGCGCTCTTGCCGGGCGTGAGTTAGCGTCCGCGCCCGGTCGCCTCACGTCACTCTGGTTAAGTTGGCATAGTAAAAAGCGCTCTTGGGTCCTTCAGAGTGGGGAGTTTATCACTGCGCATGCAGAAATGACCACCTGCAACGTTTGGTTTATGTTTTATAAGCATTTTTAGTTTTATTGCTTAAATCGCATTTTCTCGACGAGCTGAGCACGTTTTCTGGATGGTGCCTCTCCCGTCACTCTGGTTAGGTTGGCAAAGTAAAAAGTGCTCTTGGGTGCTTCAGAGTGCAGAGTTTATCACTGCGCATGAAGAAATGACCACCTGCAACGTTTGGTTTATGTTTTATAAGCATTTTTAATTGTATTGCTTAGAGCGCATGTTCTCGACGAGCTGAGCACGTTTTCTAGTAAAAAGCGCTCTTGGGTGCTTCAGAGTGCCGGGTTTATCACTGCGCATGCAGAAATGACCACCTGCAACGTTTGGTTTATGTTTTATAAGCATTTTTTGTTTTATTGCTTAAATCGCATTTTCTCGACGAGCTGAGCACGTTTTCTGGATGGTGCCTCTCCCGTCACTCTGGTTAGGTTGGCATAGTAAAAAGTGCTCTTGGGGGCTTCAGAGTGCCCAGTTTATCACTGCGCATGCAGAAATGACCACCTGCAACGTTTGGTTTATGTTTTATAAGCATTTTTAGTTTTATTGCTTAAATCGCATTTTCTCGATGAGCTGAGCACGTTTTCTGGATGGTGCCTCTCCCGTCACTCTGGTTAGGTTGGAAAAGTAAAAAGCGCTCTTGGGTGCTTCAGAGTGCCGAGTTTATCACTGCACATGAAGAAATGACCACCTGCAACGTTTGGTTTATGTTTTATGAGCATTTTTAATTGTATTGCTTAGAGCGCATTTTCTCGACGAGCTGAGCACGTTTTCTAGTTAAAAGCGCTCTTGGGTGCTTCAGAGTGCCGAGTTTATCACTGCGCATGAAGAAATGACCACCTGCAACGTTTGGTTTATGTTTTATAAGCATTTTTAATTTTATTGCTTAAATCGCATTTTCTCGACGAGCTGAGCACGTTTTCTGGATGGTGCCTCTCCCGTCACTCTGGTTAGGTTGGCATAGTAAAAAGTGCTCTTGGGGGCTTCAGAGTGCCCAGTTTATCACTGCGCATGCAGAAATGACCACCTGCAACGTTTGGTTTATGTTTTATAAGCATTTTTAGTTTTATTGCTTAAATCGCATTTTCTCGACGAGCTGAGCACGTTTTCTGGATGGTGCCTCTCCCGTCACTCTGGTTAGGTTGGCAAAGTAAAAAGTGCTCTTGGGTGCTTCAGAGTGCAGAGTTTATCACTGCGCATGAAGAAATGACCACCTGCAACGTTTGGTTTATGTTTTATAAGCATTTTTAATTGTATTGCTTAGAGCGCATGTTCTCGACGAGCTGAGCACGTTTTCTAGTAAAAAGCGCTCTTGGGTGCTTCAGAGTGCCGGGTTTATCACTGCGCATGCAGAAATGACCACCTGCAACGTTTGGTTTATGTTTTATAAGCATTTTTTGTTTTATTGCTTAAATCGCATTTTCTCGACGAGCTGAGCACGTTTTCTGGATGGTGCCTCTCCCGTCACTCTGGTTAGGTTGGCATAGTAAAAAGTGCTCTTGGGGGCTTCAGAGTGCCCAGTTTATCACTGCGCATGCAGAAATGACCACCTGCAACGTTTGGTTTATGTTTTATAAGCATTTTTAGTTTTATTGCTTAAATCGCATTTTCTCGATGAGCTGAGCACGTTTTCTGGATGGTGCCTCTCCCGTCACTCTGGTTAGGTTGGAAAAGTAAAAAGCGCTCTTGGGTGCTTCAGAGTGCCGAGTTTATCACTGCACATGAAGAAATGACCACCTGCAACGTTTGGTTTATGTTTTATGAGCATTTTTAATTGTATTGCTTAGAGCGCATTTTCTCGACGAGCTGAGCACGTTTTCTAGTTAAAAGCGCTCTTGGGTGCTTCAGAGTGCCGAGTTTATCACTGCGCATGAAGAAATGACCACCTGCAACGTTTGGTTTATGTTTTATAAGCATTTTTATTTTATTGCTTAAATCGCATTTTCTCGACGAGCTGAGCACGTTTTCTGGATGGTGCCTCTCCCGTCACTCTGGTTAGGTTGGCATAGTAAAAAGTGCTCTTGGGGGCTTCAGAGTGCCCAGTTTATCACTGCGCATGCAGAAATGACCACCTGCAACGTTTGGTTTATGTTTTATAAGCATTTTTAGTTTTATTAGCTTAAATCGCATTTTCTCGATGAGCTGAGCACGTTTTCTGGATGGTGCCTCTCCCGTCACTCTGGTTAGGTTGGAAAAGTAAAAAGCGCTCTTGGGTGCTTCAGAGTGCCGAGTTTATCACTGCACATGAAGAAATGACCACCTGCAACGTTTGGTTTATGTTTTATGAGCATTTTTAATTGTATTGCTTAGAGCGCATTTTCTCGACGAGCTGAGCACGTTTTCTAGTTAAAAGCGCTCTTGGGTGCTTCAGAGTGCCGAGTTTATCACTGCGCATGAAGAAATGACCACCTGCAACGTTTGGTTTATGTTTTATAAGCATTTTTAATTTTATTGCTTAAATCGCATTTTCTCGACGAGCTGAGCACGTTTTCTGGATGGTGCCTCTCCCGTCACTCTGGTTAGGTTGGCATAGTAAAAAGTGCTCTTGGGGGCTTCAGAGTGCCCAGTTTATCACTGCGCATGCAGAAATGACCACCTGCAACGTTTGGTTTATGTTTTATAAGCATTTTTAGTTTTATTGCTTAAATCGAATTGTCTCGACGAGCTGAGCACGTTTTCTGGATGGTGCCTCTCCCGTCACTCTGGTTAGGTTGGCAAAGTAAAAAGCGCTCTTGGGTGCTTCAGAGTGCCGAGTTTATCACTGCGCATGAAGAAATGACCACCTGCAACGTTTGGTTTATGTTTTATAAGCATTTTTAATTGTATTGCTTAGAGTGCATTTTCTCGACGAGCTGAGCACGTTTTCTAGTAAAAAGCGCTCTTGGGTGCTTCAGAGTGCCGAGTTGAGTGCGTGGTTTAGCGTCCGCCCCCGGTCCCTTATGGGACCCTATTTGGCCCGCGGACCGGCTGGCGGGAGCTCCGTGAAAGCCTGTCCGCCCTCCGAGCACTCCTGCCGGGCGTGGGTTAGAGACCGCGCCCGGTCAGTTATGGGACCCTATTTGGCCCGCGGACCGGCTGGCGGGACCTCCGTGAATGCCTATCCGCCCTCCGAGCACTCCTGCCGGGCCTGAGTTAGAGACCGCGCCCGGTCATGTATGGGACCCTGAATGGCCCGCGGACCGGCTGGCGGGACCTCCGTGAATGCCTATCCGCCCTCCGAGCACTCCTGCCGGGCCTGAGTTAGAGACCGCGCCCGGTCATGTATGGGACCCTGAATGGCCCGCGGACCGGCTGGCGGGACCTCCGTGAATGCCTATCCGCCCTCCGAGCACTCCTGCCGGGCCTGACTTAGAGACCGCGCCCGGTCACGTATGGGACCCTAAATGGCCCGCGGACCGGCTGGCGGAACCTCCGTGAATGACTATCCGCCCTCCGAGCACTCCTGCCGGGCCTGACTTAGAGACCGCGCCCGGTCACGTATGGGACCCTAAATGGCCCGCGGACCGGCTGGCGGGACTTCCGTGAATGCCTATCCGCCCTCCGAGCACTCCTGCCGGGCCTGAGTTAGAGACCGCGCCCGGTCAGTTATGGGACCCTAAATAGCCCGCGGACCGGCTGGCGGGACCTCCGTGAATGCCTATCCGCCCTCCGAGCACTCCTGCCGGGCCTGAGTTAGAGACCGCGCCCGGTCATGTATGGGACCCTGAATGGCCCGCGGACCGGCTGGCCGGACGTCCGTGGATGCCTATCCGCCCTCCGAGCACTCCCGCCGGGCGTGGGTTAGAGACCGCGCCCGGTCATGTATGGGACCTTGAATGGCCCGCGGACCGGCTGGCGTGACCTCCGTGAATGCCTATCCGCCCTCCGAGCACTCCTGCCGGGCGTGGGTTAGAGACCGCGCCCGGTCAGTTATGGGACCCTAAATAGCCCGCGGACCGGCTGGCGGGACCTCCGTGAATGCCTATCCGCCCTCCGAGCACTCCTGCCGGGCCTGAGTTTGAGACCGCGCCCGGTCAGTTATGGGACCCTAAATAGCCCGCGGACCTGCTGGCGGGATCTCCGTGAATGCCTATCCGCCCTCCGAGCACTCCTGCCGGGCGTGGGTTTGAGACCGCGCCCGGTCAGTTATGGGACCCTAAATAGCCCGCGGACCGGCTGGCGGTACTTCCGTGAAAGCCTATCCGCCCTCCGAGCACTCCTGCCGGGCGTGAGTTAGAGACCGCGCACGGTCACTTATGGGACCCTAAATGGCCCGCGGACCTGCTGGCGGGGTTTCCGTGAAAGCCTATCCGCCTTCCGAGCGCTCTTGCCGGGCGTGAGTTAGCGTCCGCGCCCGGTCGCCTCACGTCACTCTGGTTAAGTTGGCATAGTAAAAAGCGCTCTTGGGTCCTTCAGAGTGCGGAGTTTATCACTGCGCATGAAGAAATGACAACCTGCAACGTTTGGTTTATGTTTTATAAGCATTTTTAGTTTTATTGCTTAAATCGCATTTTCTCGACGAGCTGAGCACGTTTTCTGGATGGTGCCTCTCCCGTCACTCTGGTTAGGTTGGCAAAGTAAAAAGTGCTCTTGGGTGCTTCAGAGTGCAGAGTTTATCACTGCGCATGAAGAAATGACCACCTGCAACGTTTGGTTTATGTTTTATAAGCATTTTTAATTGTATTGCTTAGAGCGCATGTTCTCGACGAGCTGAGCACGTTTTCTAGTAAAAAGCGCTCTTGGGTGCTTCAGAGTGCCGGGTTTATCACTGCGCATGCAGAAATGACCACCTGCAACGTTTGGTTTATGTTTTATAAGCATTTTTTGTTTTATTGCTTAAATCGCATTTTCTCGACGAGCTGAGCACGTTTTCTGGATGGTGCCTCTCCCGTCACTCTGGTTAGGTTGGCATAGTAAAAAGTGCTCTTGGGGGCTTCAGAGTGCCCAGTTTATCACTGCGCATGCAGAAATGACCACCTGCAACGTTTGGTTTATGTTTTATAAGCATTTTTAGTTTTATTGCTTAAATCGCATTTTCTCGACGAGCTGAGCACGTTTTCTGGATGGTGCCTCTCCCGTCACTCTGGTTAGGTTGGCAAAGTAAAAAGTGCTCTTGGGTGCTTCAGAGTGCAGAGTTTATCACTGCGCATGAAGAAATGACCACCTGCAACGTTTGGTTTATGTTTTATAAGCATTTTTAATTGTATTGCTTAGAGCGCATGTTCTCGACGAGCTGAGCACGTTTTCTAGTAAAAAGCGCTCTTGGGTGCTTCAGAGTGCCGGGTTTATCACTGCGCATGCAGAAATGACCACCTGCAACGTTTGGTTTATGTTTTATAAGCATTTTTTGTTTTATTGCTTAAATCGCATTTTCTCGACGAGCTGAGCACGTTTTCTGGATGGTGCCTCTCCCGTCACTCTGGTTAGGTTGGCATAGTAAAAAGTGCTCTTGGGGGCTTCAGAGTGCCCAGTTTATCACTGTGCATGCAGAAATGACCACCTGCAACGTTTGGTTTATGTTTTATAAGCATTTTTAGTTTTATTGCTTAAATCGCATTTTCTCGATGAGCTGAGCACGTTTTCTGGATGGTGCCTCTCCCGTCAGTCTGGTTAGGTTGGAAAAGTAAAAAGCGCTCTTGGGTGCTTCAGAGTGCCGAGTTTATCACTGCACATGAAGAAATGACCACCTGCAACGTTTGGTTTATGTTTTATGAGCATTTTTAATTGTATTGCTTAGAGCGCATTTTCTCGACGAGCTGAGCACGTTTTCTAGTTAAAAGCGCTCTTGGGTGCTTCAGAGTGCCGAGTTTATCACTGCGCATGAAGAAATGACCACCTGCAACGTTTGGTTTATGTTTTATAAGCATTTTTAATTTTATTGCTTAAATCGCATTTTCTCGACGAGCTGAGCACGTTTTCTGGATGGTGCCTCTCCCGTCACTCTGGTTAGGTTGGCATAGTAAAAAGTGCTCTTGAGGGCTTCAGAGTGCCCAGTTTATCACTGCGCATGAAGAAATGACAACCTGCAACGTTTGGTTTATGTTTTATAAGCATTTTTAGTTTTATTGCTTAAATCGCATTTTCTCGACGAGCTGAGCACGTTTTCTGGATGGTGCCTCTCCCGTCACTCTGGTTAGGTTGGCAAAGTAAAAAGTGCTCTTGGGTGCTTCAGAGTGCAGAGTTTATCACTGCGCATGAAGAAATGACCACCTGCAACGTTTGGTTTATGTTTTATAAGCATTTTTAATTGTATTGCTTAGAGCGCATGTTCTCGACGAGCTGAGCACGTTTTCTAGTAAAAAGCGCTCTTGGGTGCTTCAGAGTGCCGGGTTTATCACTGCGCATGCAGAAATGACCACCTGCAACGTTTGGTTTATGTTTTATAAGCATTTTTTGTTTTATTGCTTAAATCGCATTTTCTCGACGAGCTGAGCACGTTTTCTGGATGGTGCCTCTCCCGTCACTCTGGTTAGGTTGGCATAGTAAAAAGTGCTCTTGGGGGCTTCAGAGTGCCCAGTTTATCACTGCGCATGCAGAAATGACCACCTGCAACGTTTGGTTTATGTTTTATAAGCATTTTTAGTTTTATTGCTTGAATCGCATTTTCTCGATGAGCTGAGCACGTTTTCTGGATGGTGCCTCTCCCGTCACTCTGGTTAGGTTGGAAAAGTAAAAAGCGCTCTTGGGTGCTTCAGAGTGCCGAGTTTATCACTGCACATGAAGAAATGACCACCTGCAACGTTTGGTTTATGTTTTATGAGCATTTTTAATTGTATTGCTTAGAGCGCATTTTCTCGACGAGCTGAGCACGTTTTCTAGTTAAAAGCGCTCTTGGGTGCTTCAGAGTGCCGAGTTTATCACTGCGCATGAAGAAATGACCACCTGCAACGTTTGGTTTATGTTTTATAAGCATTTTTAATTTTATTGCTTAAATCGCATTTTCTCTACGAGCTGAGCACGTTTTCTGGATGGTGCCTCTCCCGTCACTCTGGTTAGGTTGGCATAGTAAAAAGTGCTCTTGGGGGCTTCAGAGTGCCCAGTTTATCACTGCGCATGCAGAAATGACCACCTGCAACGTTTGGTTTATGTTTTATAAGCATTTTTAGTTTTATTGCTTAAATCGAATTTTCTCGACGAGCTGAGCACGTTTTCTGGATGGTGCCTCTCCCGTCACTCTGGTTAGGTTGGCAAAGTAAAAAGCGCTCTTGGGTGCTTCAGAGTGCCGAGTTTATCACTGCGCATGAAGAAATGACCACCTGCAACGTTTGGTTTATGTTTTATAAGCATTTTTAATTGTATTGCTTAGAGTGCATTTTCTCGACGAGCTGAGCACGTTTTCTAGTAAAAAGCGCTCTTGGGTGCTTCAGAGTGCCGAGTTGAGTGCGTGGTTTAGCGTCCGCCCCCGGTCCCTTATGGGACCCTATTTGGCCCGCGGACCGGCTGGCGGGAGCTCCGTGAAAGCCTGTCCGCCCTCCGAGCACTCCTGCCGGGCGTGGGTTAGAGACCGCGTCCGGTCAGTTATGGGACCCTATTTGGCCCGCGGACCGGCTGGCGGGACCTCCGTGAATGCCTATCCGCCCTCCGAGCACTCCTGCCGGGCCTGAGTTAGAGACCGCGCCCGGTCATGTATGGGACCCTGAATGGCCCGCGGACCGGCTGGCGGGACCTCCGTGAATGCCTATCCGCCCTCCGAGCACTCCTGCCGGGCCTGAGTTAGAGACCGCGCCCGGTCACGTATGGGACCCTAAATGGCCCGCGGACCGGCTGGCGGGACTTCCGTGAATGCCTATCCGCCCTCCGAGCACTCCTGCCGGGCCTGAGTTAGAGACCGCGCCCGGTCATGTATGGGACCCTGAATGGCCCGCGGACCGGCTGGCGGGACCTCCGTGAATGCCTATCCGCCCTCCGAGCACTCCTGCCGGGCCTGACTTAGAGACCGCGCCCGGTCACGTATGGGACCCTAAATGGCCCGCGGACCGGCTGGCGGAACCTCCGTGAATGACTATCCGCCCTCCGAGCACTCCTGCCGGGCCTGACTTAGAGACCGCGCCCGGTCACGTATGGGACCCTAAATGGCCCGCGGACCGGCTGGCGGGACTTCCGTGAATGCCTATCCGCCCTCCGAGCACTCCTGCCGGGCCTGAGTTAGAGACCGCGCCCGGTCAGTTATGGGACCCTAAATAGCCCGCGGACCGGCTGGCGGGACCTCCGTGAATGCCTATCCGCCCTCCGAGCACTCCTGCCGGGCCTGAGTTAGAGACCGCGCCCGGTCATGTATGGGACCCTGAATGGCCCGCGGACCGGCTGGCCGGACGTCCGTGGATGCCTATCCGCCCTCCGAGCACTCCCGCCGGGCGTGGGTTAGAGACCGCGCCCGGTCATGTATGGGACCTTGAATGGCCCGCGGACCGGCTGGCGTGACCTCCGTGAATGCCTATCCGCCCTCCGAGCACTCCTGCCGGGCGTGGGTTAGAGACCGCGCCCGGTCAGTTATGGGACCCTAAATAGTCCGCGGACCGGCTGGCGGGACCTCCGTGAATGCCTATCCGCCCTCCGAGCACTCCTGCCGGGCCTGAGTTTGAGACCGCGCCCGGTCAGTTATGGGACCCTAAATAGCCCGCGGACCTGCTGGCGGGATCTCCGTGAATGCCTATCCGCCCTCCGAGCACTCCTGCCGGGCGTGGGTTTGAGACCGCGCCCGGTCAGTTATGGGACCCTAAATAGCCCGCGGACCTGCTGGCGGGATCTCCGTGAATGCCTATCCGCCCTCCGAGCACTCCTGCCGGGCGTGGGTTTGAGACCGCGCCCGGTCAGTTATGGGACCCTAAATAGCCCGCGGACCGGCTGGCGGTACTTCCGTGAAAGCCTATCCGCCCTCCGAGCACTCCTGCCGGGCGTGAGTTAGAGACCGCGCACGGTCACTTATGGGACCCTAATTGGCCCGCGGACCGGCTGGCGGTACCTCCGTGAATGCCTATCCGCCCTCCGAGCACTCCTGCCGGGCCTGAGTTAGAGACCGCGCCCGGTCACTTATGGGACCCTAAATGGCCCGCGGACCGGCTGGCGGTACCACCGTGAAAGCCTATCCGCCCTCCGAGCACTCCTGCCGGGCGTGAGTTCGAGACCGCGCCCGGTCACTTATGGGACCCTAAATGGCCCGCGGACCGGCTGGCGGTACTTCCGTGAAAGCCTATCCGCCCTCCGAGCACTCCTGCCGGGCGTGAGTTCGAGACCGCGCCCGGTCACTTATGGGACCCTAAATGGCCCGCGGACCGGCTGGCGGTATCTCCGTGAATGCCTATCCGCCCTCCGAGCACTCCTGCCGGGCCTGAGTTAGAGACCGCGCCCGGTCACTTACGGGACCCTAAATGGCCCCCGGACCTGCTGGCGGTACCGCCGTGAATGCCTATCCGCCCTCCGAGCACTCCTGCCGGGCCTGAGTTAGAGACCGCGCCCGGTCCCTTATGGGACCCTAAATGGCCCGCGGACCTGCTGGCGGTGCCTCCGTGAATGCCTATCCGCTCTCCGAGCACTCCTGCCGGGCCTAAGTTAGAGATCGCGCCCGGTCCCTTACGGGACCCTAATTGGCCCGCGGACCGGCTGGCGGTACCTCCGTGAATGCCTATCCGCCCTCCGAGCACTCCTGCCGGGCGTGAGTTAGAGACCACGCCCGGTCCCTTATGGGACCCTAAATGGCCCGCGGACCGGCTGGCGGTTCCTCCGTGAATGCCTATCCGCCCTCCGAGCACTCCTGCCGGGCCTGAGTTAGAGACCGCGCCCGGTCCCTTACGGGACCCTAATTGGCCCGCGGACCGGCTGGCGGTACCTCCGTGAATGCCTATCCGCCCTCCGAGCACTCCTGCCGGGCGTGAGTAAGAGACCGCGCCCAGTACTTTTTGGGACCCTATTTGGCTCGCGGACCGGCCTGCGGGATCTCCGTGAAAGCCTATCCGCCTTCCGAGCTCTCATGCCTGTCGTGGGTTAGCGTCCGCGCCCGGTCCCTTATGGAACCCTATTTGGCCCGCGGACCTGCTGGCGGCGCTTCCGTGAAAGCCTATCCGCCTTCCGAGCGCTCTTGCCGGGCGTGAGTTAGCGTCCGCGCCCGGTCGTCTCACGTCACTCTGGTTAAGTTGGCATAGTAAAAAGCGCTCTTGGGTCCTTCAGAGTGCGGAGTTTATCACTGCGCATGAAGAAATGACAACCTGCAACGTTTGGTTTATGTTTTATAAGCATTTTTAGTTTTATTGCTTAAATCGCATTTTCTCGACGAGCTGAGCACGTTTTCTGGATGGTGCCTCTCCCGTCACTCTGGTTAGGTTGGCAAAGTAAAAAGTGCTCTTGGGTGCTTCAGAGTGCCGAGTTTATCACTGCGCATGAAGAAATGACCACCTGCAACGTTTGGTTTATGTTTTATAAGCATTTTTAATTGTATTGCTTAGAGCGCATGTTCTCGACGAGATGAGCACGTTTTCTAGTAAAAAGCGCTCTTGGGTGCTTCAGAGTGCCGGGTTTATCACTGCGCATGAAGAAATGACCACCTGCAACGTTTGGTTTATGTTTTATAAGCATTTTTTGTTTTATTGCTTAAATCGCATTTTCTCGACGAGCTGAGCACGTTTTCTGGATGGTGCCTCTCCCGTCACTCTGGTTAGGTTGGCATAGTAAAAAGTGCTCTTGGGGGCTTCAGAGTGCCCAGTTTATCACTGCGCATGCAGAAATGACCACCTGCAACGTTTGGTTTATGTTTTATAAGCATTTTTAGTTTTATTGCTTAAATCGCATTTTCTCGATGAGCTGAGCACGTTTTCTGGATGGTGCCTCTCCCGTCACTCTGGTTAGGTTGGAAAAGTAAAAAGCGCTCTTGGGTGCTTCAGAGTGCCGAGTTTATCACTGCACATGAAGAAATGACCACCTGCAACGTTTGGTTTATGTTTTATAAG